>NW_020537646.1:59444877-59609877 GCF_003426905.1 Ctenocephalides felis | reverse complement strand
AATTGCTTAGGATTTTTTGAGTTATTTTTGTGTTGATGAAGGCGTTTACTCAGGTTTTGGCTAGTTTCTCCAATATAAAAGAGTTCGCAATTAGAGCAATTAATCTGATATACCAAATTCCTGAGGCGGTCAAAATTGAACTTAGATTTAATTTGTGTAAAAATTGAACTAAGGGTTGCATCACAATTACATACCACTAGAATGCCACACTGTTGAAATAGTTTTTTCCACGAGAAATATAAATCTTTTACGTACGGTAGGCAAATAACACCAGTATATGACTCCAAGTCTAAGCGGTTTTTATGGTCTGAGAGGTCGTTTTGTTTGTTTTTATTTTTAACAAATTTTTTGTTTACATTTTTAACAAACAATATATATATATATATATATATATATATATATATATATTTTCTGTCGCTTTGGGCTGTTCATCTCAATGCTTGAATAGCCTAGGGGTTTCATCATACAAGGTATTTTATTTAAAAATCAAAAATGTACTACAATTTTGTACTAATAATTTTACATTTTTATAATGTAATCCATTTATATAGTATTTTGTTGTTATAATATTTATTCACTGATTTGTATAACTTCAGCTGGATGAGATGAGACAAGTCGAAACGAGTAAATATATAATTGTCTTTTTTTCTTCAATATTGACGCTATGGAGAGCTTTTCCATAAATTTCCATGGTTTTAATTCACGATTGTGATTTGAAATGCTTGTATTAATATTTCCAGTTATTTTAGTTTAATAATTAAAATTAAAATCTTGTCAAATGCTTGCGCAACGTCTAAAATTACAGCCGGACAATATTTTTTGCATGGAACGATTTGTTTATTATATTTACTAGGCGATGAACCTGTTTTATGGTTGAGTGTTGTTCTCTAAAGCCGAATTGGTGATTTGGAAATAGGTTTTTATTCAACAATTCTGACTTAATGCGTTGGAGTAATAATTTTTCAAATATCTTCGAAATACAAGGAAGTAGGCTTATTGGTCTATAGGAAGACAATAAATGAGGATCTTTCCCAGGTTTAGGTATAAGAATTATTTTAGCTATTTTCCAAGCTTGAGGGAACACTTTTAATCTAAGAATTGAATTGAATATTATTGTTAATAATCTAAATCCCTTTTCTGGCAGTTCTTTTATCATTTTTATCGTAATTTTATCTGGGCCAGGAGATTTATTAGAATTTGCATCCTTGTCATAATTTTTCAATTCGGTCACCGTTATGCGTTTTACAATTTGGTCTGGTATAAATTCATTCTGTAAACAATTATGAATGAAATGTTTTTGTATTTTTCAAGTGTTCTGAAAATTCTTCCGATTTTTCTTCTGAACTTCTTGCCCAGGAACCATCAAGTTTACGCACTGGATGTATATGTACTATCGGCCTTTTTAATCTCTTCGTTGCCTTCCAAAAAAAATAATTTGTGTCTTTAGTAGATGAAAGATTAGTTAAATAATTTTTAAGGCATTTGTTCTTATATTCATATAATAAAATCTTAAGATTCCTGCAGGCACAGTTAAATTTGTTTTTATCGGTCGGTGATCCTGTGGTTTGCCATATTTTTCGCAATTTGCATTTTTGAGCAATAATTTTTTTAATGTTAATAGGATAATTAGGTTTGCTACTTGCATTTGAATGTATAGTAGATTTTTGAGCTGTTGATGATAGTAGAGTTGTGAAATTTGTTATCGCCAAATTTAAATCCTGTTCATTTGGATTTCAACATAAGAGGTATGTTGCAAGAAATTTTTTCATCAATTATCTCTTTTAATAATGACCAATTAGTAAATTTATTTGTGAGAAAGTATGAGTTTTTATTTACTTCTAGAATAATTGTAGGATATTTCAGAATAATTGGCGAATGATCAGAATTTAAATCTATATTTGATTTGATATCTAAACAATTATCGTTAACGCCTTTAGTTATGAAAAAATCTATTAGATCAGAGATTTTGTTAAGACCTGTTGGCCAATAAGTAGGCTCGCCGGTGGATATTGGCTTAAGATTGTTTTTTCAATCGAATTATAAAGTTCTCGACCCCTAGGGATGATCAGTCTAGAACCTCAGAATGTGTGCTTAGCATTATAATCTCCTCCCGCTATAAATGAACTGCCCAGCGTATTAAAAAAATTTATAAACTGATCTTCGGTGATCCTGTGTTTAGGCGGACAGTAAATGGCTGATAGTCCTAGCTGGTTATGCAATGGTATATTAACTGAAATTGATGTTGCTTGAAGAAAGTCCTTCTGGAATGGTTCAGCCTCATGATGATTTATATTAGCTTTTATAATAACCGCAGTTTCTCCATGAGGTCTTCCGCTTGGGTGCGGAGTATTATAAACTATATAATTTGGTATACGTACGGAACTATCGTTAGTGAAATGTGATTCCGATATAAGCATGATATCTATATCGTTGATTGTTAAAAAATATTTAAGGTCTTGAGTGTGGTTACACAAGCCATTTGCATTCCATAAACAGATTGTTAGTTTGAAATACATGATTTATTTGCTAGAATGGTTGTGAGTAAATTCAGCTTAGTGCTCATTTGTTCAGTAAGTTTTTTTATCATTTCTTTCAATTCTGACAGATCATTGATAAAGTGATCGCAAAACTAAGGTACAGTTTTTGGTCAACACAGGTTCAGACGTTTGCGTATATCCAAGGCGCTAAACCTGATCCACAACTAAACTATACTTTGTCTGCAGCTAATGGAACCAACATACGCACGTACGGGGATATTATTTTACAATTATATTTTGGAATAAGAACAAATTTTTTTTGGAGATTCATTGTAGCAGACATAACAATGCCTATACTTGTAGCAGACTTTTTGGCGTACTACAATATCATTATCGATATAAAGAATTCGCGTCTACATGACAACCTGACATCACTGTCATCTCCAGGATGTATCACATTTTCTCGGATACAAAGTGTCAAGTCTATATTTGGAGATAGTGCATACAATAAATTATTAGCTGATTTTCCATCCATCACCAAACCATCAAGCTTGTGTCAAGAGAGCAAACACAATTTCATTTTATCAGAACCATTCCAAGACCTCCAGTTTCTTCTAGACCACGGCGCCTCTAGCCAGAATTACTTCGCGTAGCAAAAGAAGAATTTAAGTATATGGTAGAATTAGGCATTGGAAGACCCTCCAATAGTTCTTGGTCCTCACCTCTACATCTGACACAGAAAAAGGATTCGGCGTGGTGTCCATGCGGAGATTATCGGCTTCTCAACTCGCGCACAATTCCAGACAAATATCCTGTTTGTCATATTATACGCGCATAATTTAGCTGGATGTACTGTATTTTCGGTGATCGTCTTAGTTGAAGCTTTTCAACAGATTCCAGTCCATCCTGATGATATCGCAAAAACGACAATAAAAACACCATTTGGGCTGTTTGAATTTCCGTATATGTCTTTTGGCCTAAGGAATGCAGCACAGACATTTCAGCGATTCATAGATGAGGTTACACAAGGTATGGATTTTTGTTACGCATACCCAGACGATATTCTTGTATCATTTACATCGATAGAAGAACATCAAGATCATCTCCGACAACTATTTCAACGTTTGAAAGACCACGGCGTTGCTATCAGCGAAATGCGTATTAGAAACACCCAAAGTTACATTTCTTGGTTATGAATTATCTAATGATGGAACTTTGCCACCACAAGACCGTATCAACGATCTTCAAGCATATCCGCTTTCGGCAACCTATTCAAAGCTGCGACGCTTCATAGGAATGATCAATTATTATCGAAGGTTTATCCCTCACATAGCTGAATTTCTTGCTCCGCTACACAAGCTGCTCTCAGAATCTATCAAATCTGGATCACAACCAATTTCTTGGACCTCACAGCTTCAAGATAACTTCGAGACTTGTAAGAAAGAACTGGCTAAAGCAACAATTCTAGCACACCCTGTTTCAATGCTCAAACAGCATTAATTAGCGATGTATCCAATCATTCTATCGGTGCAGTTTTACAGCAGTACATCAATGGCACTTGTCAACTTTTAGGTTTCTTTTCAAAAAAACAATCTGAGAATCAACAACTATGGCCAGCATATTATCGAGAACTTTTGGCTGGTTACGAAGCAGTGCAACATTTTTGAAGCTCACTGGAAGGTAGACATTTCATTTGGTTTACTATACAATTCACGCATTTTCCCAACGAAAAGACAAGCTGCCGCCAATACAATTAAACCAATTAAGTTTCTTGTCGCAGTTTGCAACAGATGTATGCTATGTTAGTGGACAACAAAACATAGTAGCCGACGCTTTCTCAAGAGCAGAAGCCATAACATCGCCTTTGGATCACTCCGTTATTGCTAAATCGCAAGACAAAGATGAAGAACTTGTAACGCTCTAAAAATCAGAAACTGCTCTCAACCTGAAACGCATCGCTATTCCAGGAACCTAAGAACCATTATATTATGACATTTCACAAAATCGATTACGTCCTTATGTTCCTACTGAACATAGACGACACATTTTTGATACTCTGCACAATCTATCTCATCCAGGTATAAAAACCACAATTAAACTCATCACGAATAGATTTGTTTGGCCTGGCATTCGCAAGGATTGTAGAACCTGTGCTCGAAGCTGCATCTCATGTCAACGCTCCAAAATTGGTCGGCATATAGTCACACCACTTGGAGAGTTCAAACTGCCACCCGCCAGATTTTTGCATGTTCACATTGACACTGTCGGACCACTTCCACAATCAAAAGGCTTCAAATACCTCTTCACCGCTATAGACCGTTACACACGTTGGCTTGAAGTTTTTCCTCTATCAGATATTACCGCAGAAAGTGTAACCTGGGCTTTCCTGTATTCTTGGATTTTACGCTTTGGTGTTCCATCTCAAGTAACAAGCGGCCAAGGACGGCAATTCTGTTCAGCTGTTTTTCAAGGCGCAACCAAACTACTAGGAATTCTTAGTAGTCTTAATTTTTATATGTGGGACCACCCCACAGATATATATAAGATATATATATATATATATATATATATATATATATATATATCTTATATATAAAAATGGAGTTCTCGATCAAATGATCCGCTAAAACTCGAAAACGGCTAAGCCGATTTGGTCCGTCTTAGTATTGAAAAAATTGTGCCAATCCAGAGAAGGTCGGAGAGGTGATATATTATTTCAAAATCGCGTAAAAACTTTACATTTTTAATTTGAAATTTTTTGTAGAAGCGTCATTTAAATAAAACAATGGACGGTGGCTAATGCCTGAAATGTCAAACATTTTTGACAGATGATGTTCAATTACGTTTAATAGGATGTTTTACGTGAATATTATTTAATTATGATCAAATTGTAGTAAGTAGTTCTATTTGTAGTTTTATTTATATACAAAAACGTTATTATACGGGCCGCAAGTGTTAATAGAAACTCAAAATATCAACTTATTTGAATTTTTAATATAAAAATGCATTTTTTTATGTTGTGGCACTCTTTTTTGCAAATCATTTTTTTCTCAAACACGGTGCTCTGAAAGATCTCATTTGTATCATTATATATACTCATTGGTATTTATAAAACATTTTCTAGGTTATATTATTTTTTATTTATGTTATTCAAATACAGAACCTAAATTTTGTCGAAAGGGACATTTTGCCGAATAACATTTTCCCAGTTATAATTTCTAACAATTTATTGAAAAATAGATGGTAATATATGAAGGTCTGAGGTTAAAAAGGTCCACCACCGACGTGTGGTAGAAAAACCAATAAAGTTAAGCATTGTTTAACAAAAATATTTGAAAGTAGAGGTAAAAATGTGTATAACCAGCTATAACCTTGATTTTCATGACTTTGCTATCGAGGAATAAAAAAAGTAATGGATAATAAAAGTATAATAAAAGTATTTTCTTCGATTGGTAGTTTTTTGGCATTAGTTAAAAATGTAATTATTTTGTAAAATACCTTTAAAATTAAAGGTATTTTACAACCTAAAAGGTCTAGATAACAAATTTTTGAAAGACAGCATAAAAGCACATTTCTACAATGATGAAGTAGCTGACAGTTTTACTGAACGTAGTAAGATGATTGTTCGTTTTAAATGTGTTATTTGTTGTGATATAATTGGCCAAATTTTTATAATATAATTAATATTTGCTTCAAGTCAAATTGAACCTTTGTGCCTATACATATATATTTTTTATTAAATTTACTCTAATTCATCGAATGTCACTTGAAACTTTTCAAAAAGCAGGTCAAAAAAGAAATACTTAGTTCATTTTTTATCTCTCCTCGCAGAAATTTGAAAATTTTGTATAAGCTCAGTAGTATTATTTACAATTATACACAAAATGCAGAATCCAAAAAGAATCTGAAAAACTTGAAACATAATCAATTAGTCAAAAGACCAAAAAAGACTTGGATTGGATTATACCATGTTTTCTATAGAAAGTGTATAAAACTTCCAGTTTGGTTGCTTTGCCAATTATAGAAAAACTAATGGGGTTTATTGTTTTTATAATACCTCATTGTATATAGCAGAGGTGGGGAACCTTTTTGCCGTTAGAGGCCACACTTAAACTAGGCAGCAATAAAAGAGGCCGCATAAGTTGATTGACCTAAAAAAGTGACTTTTGTTAAATAATTATAGTTTGTTTATAGCTATAACAATTTATTGCATTATATAGAAGAAAGTAAATAAAATACTTCAAAAATTTAAATATTTTATAAATTAAATTTTAAATAAATTATAAATATTTTAGTTCGTTTTAATTTCATTTAAACATTCATTTTTTATATAAAAATGATATTAAAGTCTTTTGATTTGAATTTGATTTTCGTATTATTATTGTTACATAATTATTTGAATTAAGAAATTATATATTTTTCTTATACCAATGAATTCACTGATAGATTTTTATTTTGAAAACTAAGGTGTTAACGGTTAATTTAGGATTTTTCGGGCTTTGTAAAAGCCAGATTAAATTTATTTGTAAACTTTCGGTATGGACATTTCTGTTGTTACTATTAAGGACAATGGTTGTTATAAAAAAAAAATAGGATTAATGCATCAAACGCAACGTTACCCCTTTCCAAAAGAAATGTACCTAGACACTATTGACAGACAATTATAAATATAATTTGAAAAATATTATTAATAAATGATGTACCTAATCCATTTAGAGAATGATATTGTTTACCCATGAAAATAAGCGTTTTATTTGTTAATGTATAAACTCACAATAATAAACGTGAAAGAAATATTTTAATTAAAATATGTATTTATTATGCACAAAATGTATCGTTACTTTATATTTTGCATTTGAGTTGTTCTTATTTCAAATACCTTACTCTATATTTATATTTCAAGATTTAAATATAAATAAATTCTATATATTATATGCATATAGATACGGACACATATTTTGCCTACAGCGATTTTTAAAAATATATTTTTGTATTTCATGAAAAAAGGTATAGTTTTGTGTCATTTTATAACTATGGTCTCATAAAATTGCCAATATATCTAGGTAAAATCTGGTTGCTCCGATCTCCGCCAAAGCTGCGGATTTGCTTTTGGTTGCAAGAAGTATAAATTTTTATCATTTTACTACAGATACGCATAAAAATCTTCAACCTGGGTGCTAACAATTCTTTTGCACTGTTAATTTTTTTATCATACCTCTTGAATCATATATTAGGCGATGTCTTGCAAAATTGAAAATATTGCTTATATTAAATAATATTAATATAATATATTACATCTTTATTTCGTATCTGCCTAAGAGTCTGTGTTTCAGGCTAGTAATCTGATGTCAAGTTACAATATGACTGTTTTTGGTGGGATTTTTGTAAAATAGTTGTTTGAAAGTAACTCTACTAATTTGTACTAGAAGGCAAGGGGGGGCCGCATAGGAACCTCTCGGAGGCCGCAGGTTCCCCACCTATGGTATATAGCATTCAAACAACACATCTATATACATTTAAAGTATTAATTTTTTTGATTCTCTAGAAATTGCTTAGAATATACTTTCTTAGCAAAACAACGTTTGCCGGTTCAGCTAGTATATATATATATATATATATATATATGTATATATATACATATATATATATATATATATATATATATATATATATAATATATATATATATATTGGAGTATGTTGATATATATTAAAATGAGTGTGTTGAGTCGGGCAATATCACCAAGTTAAAAAAAAATTAGTTGTGTATGGCATCGTACCAATTAGGGCAAATTGCTGGAACTCCCCGTACCGTAACGAAATGTTTGAGGAATATTAAATGTTTTGATACAGATTATTATAAGTACTATAACATTGTCTAATATTTATAAGAATTATATAAACTGACTTACAAAGTTAAAATTATTTATTTAAAGTAAATACGTGAGCATTAGAACTTTAGCCAGAATTAAAATTAAAATCTCATTATTTTCGATATATAAAAAAATTAAACAAAAAGAAAATAAATTTGAAAAAAAAATTTTTTTTCAAAAGCATTTATTTTGTCAAAGCGGAAAGTTTTTTGAATCATTCAAATTCGGATGCTCTCAAAAACTGCCTTTTTATGCACAATTAGCTTGGTATCTCCAAAACGGCTCGACCTGCCTTTGCCAAAAATTAAACACCACTTCTCCCGATTACTACAAATTGAATGTTTTTTGGAACATTCAAATCGGATACTCCGTTCTCTCAAAATCTCTATTTTAATTTTCTGCACTCTTTGCTCCGTATTTCCGTAACGGCACATCTCCCTATCAATAGGAATCGAATGTTTTTTGAACCATTCAAATCGGTTGAACCGTGCGCCCGAAAACGTGAACGAAAAAATGCGGACACACAAAACACACTCAGGCACACACATACATTCATTTATTCTGAGGTATGCCACAATATTCAGAAACCTTCAAAACGTGAAGATATGCAAAAAAAAATACTTTTGATTTTCGGCCCTTACTATAACTACCCTACGGGAAGTTAAAAAAAAAACTAAAGCAATTAGGAAATCAGCTTTATTAATCCATACGTTTCAGTCTTCATCGAGACCGTCATTCAGTGGAAATCTAGAAAGTTTTTTTATAATTAATTTAGAAAAGAAAATTATACAAACATATTGGACTTAAAGATAGGTACTTACAGACAAAAACAATTTTACACTACACTACACTAATTAACACAATTGTAACACCAAGCTATCAGTAGTTCAAACATTTAAAAAACTAATTATAAATCAAATTAGTTAAAAATCAAATGTGTGTACATGGTTGTTAAAGTCTAAGTACTGAGTAAATTGTATTTACAAAGATTTTTTGAAAAATGTGCAAACTGGTAAAAACATATGATTTTGGAAAGCATTAAAAAAGGGACACACTTTATTCAGTAATAATGTTGTTTGAAAATTGATCAAGGAATATCTTGTAATCATTACAGAGCGTATAGCTGTCAAGTCTCTTGTTGATTGCTTTATTGTTTAACTATATTAGACAATCTTCACTTAATCTTCTTTTAAATACATTGGTTTCAAAATGTAATATACTCGGGTTTAAGAAATCAATGTTGACGATTAATTATGTGTTCCGTGAGCATTGTTTTATTCTGATTCTTATTTTTTAAATTATTTCTGTATTGAGATATTCTTTTGTGTAAATTTTGGCTAGTTTCGTCAATGTAAAACCCTTGGCAATTTAGACAATTCAATTTGTATACTAAATTACTTACAATTTGTATTACCAAATTACTTTAAAACAGCAACCATATTTGCTTCAAATAAATATTTCAGACTAAAATAATTGGTAAACGATATAAAAAGGGCGATTAAAGTATATTATTTATGCATATGCCAATCTGTATAAATATTTATTTTAATTCATTTTTTTATTATTTTTTGACGGTAGATACTATAGTCTTCTAGATCTAGATCATACTAAAATATTACGGCCCTACGACAATTGGTTTAACTTTGAAAATTCGTCAAAGTTTGCAAAAATTGGTATTGTTTTTTGGCAATTGTCAAAATTAGACCTTTCATTGAAGTTTTCTCAAAAACGCCTAAACCGATTTCAGAAATTTAAAAGCCATTTGATGTATTTCGATGAGGACTATCGTTTGTCAGTTTTGTGCGACTGCCAAGCCGTTTCTTTGTAATTTGAAAATAAGTGTTAAACTTTTCGTCCACATTTAAGCTCATCCTACCGAACCGATTTTAAAAAATCAAAAACTGTTCGAAAGATATTAGTTGAGAATGGTACTGATTAGTTTTAGGTGAAAATCTACCGAGCCGTTTTCTTGTAATTAACTGTTGAAAAAAAATTTAAGCCGATTTTTATGGATTTTTTTTAGCGATATATATCATGGTCTTATAGAACTTACTGTAATATTACGGCCTTACGACAAGTAGTTTAGTTTTAAATATTCATTAAAGTTTGAGAAAATGAGTAGTTTTTTTGACGTTAGCTAAAATTAAAATTAGCGATTCACTTGGTATAATGATAGAGTACCTGGTCTTATTAAACATACTACAGCATTAAAGTCCTACGGATACTGGTATAATTAAAAAAATTGTTGATTTTTGAAAATTTGCTTTAAGAAAATACCCCGAGTTAACTTGTTCGTTCGTTTTCAATGATGTATAATAACTCCATTTGGAATACTTTTGATCACTCATAAATTAATTTATTTTTCATTGATTAAGTCGATTATTTACACATATCGGGAAGTTCATGTAACTTGTTCTGATAATATTTTTTATATATATTTTATATTTTATATAAAAATATATTTAGATGAAACTTTATGAAAATTTCTTTATCTTATATAGATTAAATAATAAATTAATTATTATCTGAATTTCATAATAAAATAGATAACTTTTTATTTGTAGGTCAATTTGACCGCGCGCGGTTAGTATAGGTATACACGAATTGTCGGTAGCTTTAGTGAATAAAGATTTTTTTCCATGCGTAGTTAAGATAGTTTATAAAAGGTAATGTAATAGTTCCTACGTAATTTTCCCGGTTTGGATTTACAGTTGAAATGTTATGGCAGTTTTGGAGGTATAAAATTCTATTTCTGGTTATGAATTGGATCTAATGTTGAGGATAAGAATTTTTACTTGAGATTTGTGATACTAATGAGAGTTTGTTCTTCAAAAATTTGTTATGAGACAATAGTATAGCATGATCTATTTTAGTAGAGAGAGGGTGGTAGGAAAGATAGTTTGGGAATCCACCAGAGTAAGTTGGTTCATGATACCAATTAGTAATTATATTATTGTTTTCGCGGTGAAGCTGTAAGTCTAGGAAGCTGATGAAATTGTTATTTCTATTTCGAAAGTAAATTGCAAACGTTTGTTGCATATGTTAAAATAATTTACGAGAGTTGTTACAACGCTGTTGAAATGCATGTTATTATGTTGTCAACATATCGATAATAGAAAATTTGTTTATTGTAAGAATTAAAAAGTGTTCATTCGATATGTTGCAGTGCTATTTTTACTGAGGAGGGGGAAACTGGAGAGCTCATTCAGGTGCCAAACATTTGGAAATAAAAGTTGTGTTTGAACTCAATGTGTTGTTTATAATGAATTTAATTGTTTTTGTGAACCAGGTCATGCCATTTGGCGGTTATAGCTTCAAAAATAAGGTCTAAAAAACATTAGTGAATAAAGAAACTACATCTAAACTAATTAGTATGTAGTTATTAGGGACTGTGATTTGTTTGAGTTTGTCAGAAAAATCGTAGATTTTTTTTTTAAATGGGGATTGATTAGTGACAGGTGTTATAGAGTTGTCAACGTATTAAGATAATATATAATAATAATAATAACAATAAAATAATAAGTTGTGAGTTTATGTCTGATACTAGGGGGCAGAAAGGTAAAACGGGTTTGTTCAAACAATGTTGTTACTAATAACCAATTTTACAAAATTATACAAAAACACTATGATTATTACACTATGTCACAATTCAAAACTATTTCCAAACTTAACTCTAAACTAACTATATACAACAACAAACATATTTTCTTACTACAGTGCCGCAAAGAATAAATTATTCCCAATTTTTATCAAATTAATTTAAATAAATTTTAACATCTTAATCGTTTATCACAAGATTACGAGTTAAATAGTATTAGTTTAAGATTCATATCTCCATCAACTTTAATTTCATAAAGATTATCAGTAATTTAGTTTAGGAAATGCAATACCGGTGTACCGGTATACCGAATTACCGGTAAACCGCCCGATTTTTCGGCGGTACTTTTACCGGTATTTACCCCAAAAATACCGGTATTTTCGGTCTTTTTAAATAAGCGCTATTTGATACATAATACACTAAAGTTTAAATTTCTCGGAACAAATTTATCTTTAGATTCCATAATCGCATATACAGCTATATCTTCAAGTGATTCTATAGGATACACAAATGTCAAATATTATCTCAACTCGTCATTAAACTGAATATTTATTGCTTTACTAAGGGCTTCATATCGTGTTACAATAAATAGAATTGGACTGATAGATAATGATGTTTGTTGCATCTTATGTAAAAATGTAACGGTTTTTTAAGTGATATTTGCGCCAAAAATATTTTATATCCTACAGATTACCTTTGCGTAATCTTTATTTTTTGCTAACTTTATACATAATAATGATGAAAATTGCTAAATATTTTTGCTTCTTATTACAATTATAAAATATTATTTTTTGAAAACGTTTCCAAGTTTGAAAATACTATTTTTTCGAAGTTTGAAAATACATTGTTTTAAATAACAATAATCAACAATTATAGCAACTTATTATTTATCTCGACAAAGTATCGAATCTTAAATTAGTGTAGAAAATTATTTTTTTTTAAATATTAGAGTTTATGCTAATTTAACATATCGGATACAGACAATACAGTTTATTTTAATAATATAATATGATCTTTTGGTCTTTCTTACACATAAGTTTGTTTTTGGTGAAAAGTACTCAATATACTCGATAGTGATAATTAATTAAATTGGATATAATTTTCTTAAATTATTATTTAAAAAAATAAACTTATTGTTTTATTTTATTGTTTTTATTGTTTAGTTGAATATAGTAGTAGTTGTATATGCATTTTTTATATTTGTACTAGTAACTTTCAATTTTGTTTACGTTTGTTTAAGATAATAAAAATACCGGTAATTTACCGGTATTCCGGTTTTAAAATGAAAAATTACCGAAATACCGGTATTGAAATTTTTCATCGGTATTGCATTCCCTAATTTAGAAAACAGTTTACGACAAATTAAAGAACCATAACATCAAAATGTCATTAGATCTATTTTCTGCAAGAAATTAATTTCTTTTACCAGAACATTAGGCACAAACTCCAAATATAACTATATCTTAAAAGGTCTAAAATTGTGTTAGCAATTTTGAATATTCGCGCCAGAGTAGATCTCAATATTAACAGTCTATGCTTTTATCTGCAACTTACAACCCATTTCATGTGTAGAGTCAGTAAATAAAGAGATAATCGTTTTTACTTAACTGAACGCGATAACATTAAACTGGAAATAAATAGATCCTGACTTAAGATTAATAGTTGTTGTTATTATATATGTGTATTATATTAACGTGTGATTTTATTTCAGTTAGCAAAAGTTAAGGTTTTAATCTACATGATAAATACAGAGCGAATGTTAGAGTAAAGCATCGTATAATTCAGATGTACGAATGAATTATTAACAATTTTCTTTCAGAAAAGTTTTGTTGTGTCAAACGAGACATGTGTTTGAGGTTAGCGTCGGGTGTAATGTGTTAAAATCGTGTGCCGATTTTAATAGTGCATGTAACTTTGATCGTGGGAGGCGATTGTGTTTGTAAACATTTTGTAGTTTGTTGTGTTTTAGATTCCATTAGTAAAATGGAGAGAAAGACAGATGCGTTGGAGATGTTCCAGAGCGCCATAAACGCCGCGAGAACTAGTACCGGCCGAGCACGTGAGAATTTGATGTTAGAAATTATTACGTTGTTAATGAAATGCACTAAGAAACCAAAAGTTATTTTCGACGCGGAGTCAGACTTCACAAAGACCATAGATTATTTTATTGGTAGAAAAGGTGGTGTATCCACAGAGGAATGGATAGAAAAATTAGACAGCATCAAGATTATCCGATACTGGCCGAATTACATTATATTGGAAAATGTGCGGAGCCTATTGATAAATGGTGGCCGTGATTTGTACGACTTAAAACAGCAGAACTTGAAATCTTGGGATGATTTCAAAAATCATTACAGTAAAGCTTTCATCCTAAGTGGAGAGAATTTAGCAACTAAATGGGAGAGGATGTTAAAGCGGAAGCAGCTGAAGTCAGAGGATGCCAATGCATATTTTCACTCCAAAAGAAAGCTGTGCTAGGCGTTGCATATGAGTTTCGATGAAACGAAACAACAGGTACTTCTAGGACTGCTGGCCAAACAACATGTCATTTTAACTGCAGAGAAGCACGCCTATTATGCCGAACTAGGTGCAAGAAAATGCTTTAAATGACTTAAAGTTTGGGACGGGTGAGAGCAGTCAGTCATGAGGTTAAAGAAGATAAAGAGAATTGAAGTGCTACCGATGCAGAAAGATAGAACACTTCATTCCAGATTGTCCTGAACGGAATAAGACGAAAACTGAAACCGACACTAAAAATTCTAGTCGTTAAATAAAATGGATTGCTGATAAAAAGGATCAGACATGAGAAAAATATATGGAACGTATCACCATAGATGGCAAAGAATTCAGGGCTATGGTGAACGCAGAAAGTTCTATATGTACTATCAAGCCTTCATTACAGAATGAAGGAAAATATCGGAAGGTACACAAACCAATGATGATAAAGAGCTGGGGACCAACAAATTTAAATTGGAGTCACCATTGGATGCACAAGACATTGACATGATAATCGGGCGCACATTTACAGAGTTGCCATATATATATATATATATATATATATATATATATATATATATATATCATACCACAGAAGATGGTATATTAATGTTCAAGCAGAACAAAGTCAAATCAATTGTGGACGTAGAAAATGTGTAGCAGAAACTTGAAACGTTGACAAATCTACCCGAACAAACAAATAGACTAATTCATTGTTTTAATAATTTTAGGTCAAATGATAACACGCAGTTGTACCAGGACCATGCAGCTCCGGGATGAAGCAGTACTGGACCAAGAAAGAAAGGCACTGAGCCTAGAGAGAACAACATTGGACCTAGAGAAGGCAGCGCTGGACCAGGATAGAAAGGCACTGGACCTAGAGAGTGCAAAACTGGACTAGGAGAGGAAGGCACTGGACCGTAGGAGTATGGCTCTGGACCGGGGCAGGATGACAATGAACCAGGAATGAATTGCACTGAGGCATGAAAGAATCCAAATCATGCAGATGAGAGCGAAGAGAGAACAATCTCATCAAAACTTAGAGAAATTGACGCGCAAGAAAGCAATAATTGAGTAAAATGACAACAGACTGGAGACAGATACTAGCGGACTGGAGAAAGACCCTGATGCAGTAGAAGACGGGGGAAGAAGACTCTGGACTGGGAGAAGATCACACAGGATTGGGAGAAGAGGACTCTGGACTAGGAAAAGACCACACTAGACTGGGAGAAGAGGGCAGTGGATCTGAAGAATATGACATAGAACTGGGAGAAGAGGACACTGGACCCAGAGAAGAAGAAGAACACCAAGACCGAAGAAACCCGGAAACCGTCCCTAACGTCACAGCCATAATCAAGCCATATTAGACAATTATTTACTCGGGGACGAGTAAAGATAGGATGGGCGAATGTTAGCGATTTTGAATATTCGCGTCAGAGTAGATCTCAATAGTAACAGCCTATGCTTTTATTTGCAACTCACTTTATGTGGTCGCCATATTGTTTTAGAATTGACATATTAGTAAATAAAGAGTTAATCGTTGTTACTTTACTGGACTCGGAGGCGATAACATTAAACTGGAAATAAATAGCTCCTGACGTAAGATTGATAGTTGTTGTTATTATATATGTGTATTATAATAACGTGTGATTTTAATTCAGTTAGCCAAAGTTAAGGCATTAATGTATATGATAAATACAGAGCGAAAGTAAAGGGTTGTGTAAATGTAAAGTATTGTGTAAAAAATTTTTGCAAAAAAAGGCTAAGAATATAATTACCAATTGGTATCACAAACCAACTTACTTAGGTTGACGCCTAAACTGTCTTTCCTACCACCCTCTTTCTGCTAAAATAGGCACCAGTAGCGGCTTCAGGCGTCGGCGGTGTCGGCCTCGCCGTTTTCTTCTTAATTATTTGTAGAAATGTTTTTTTTTAAATCTCTATATAGGGATAAAAATTATAGTCTAAACTAACATAAATTTTATGAAACTAAGATAAGTAATTAATTATAGAAATTTATTAAATTTTGGAATAATGGGCGAACTTTTCGGTCCATATCATTCTATGTGCGAATTTGTGCACTAAAACTAATATGATTATAGATTTTTTTATCTAATAAATCAATTGTAGACTGCAAAATTTTGTATAATCAGTTATTGATTAAGTCGGTGGTTTCCAATCATTTTCATTTAGAAAGGCTATTACTAATTAGGAAATCAGCTTTATTAATCCACACGTTTCAGTCTTTATCAAGACCGTCATTCTGTGGAAAACTAGAAAGTTTTATTATAATTAATTTAGAAAAGAAAATTGGTACAAACATGTTCGACTTAAAGATAGGCACTTACAGACAAAACCAATTTAACACTACACTACACTAATTAACACAATTAATTATGAGATAGAGTTAAAAAACAATATTTGTGTATATACATGTTGAAGTCTAAGTGAGTGAATTGTGTTTACAAAGATTTTATGAAAAATGTGCAAACTGATAAAAACATACGGTTTTGAAAAGTAATGACATAGGAACACGCTTCATTCAGTAATAATGTTATTTGAAAATTTGTTAAGGAACATCTTGTAATCATTAATAGCTGTCAAGTCTCTTGTTGATTACTTTATTGTTTAACGATATTAGACAACCCTCACTAAATTCTCTTTTAAATATATTGGTTTCAAAATGTAATATACTCGGCTTTAGGATATCAATGCTATGCTGAAGGCTATTTATGTGTTCTGTAAGCATTGTTCTATTCTGATTCTTATTTTTTCAATTATTACTGTGTTGAAATATTATTTTGTGTAGATTTCGGCTAGTTTCGCCAATGTAAAACCCTTGGCAATTTAGACAATTTAATTTATATACTGAAATTTTCTGATCAAATTTGGATTTTAATTTAGTAAATAATGTTGAAAGAGTGTTATCTGAGGAAAAGACTACTCTAATGTTATGTTTGTTATGCCGGTCAAAATGACCAATTCAAATTTTGTGCATAACTGTTTTCGTTTTTAAACGGTAAAATACCAATATCAAACTATATGACAATTCATAGAACACACTAGTAACATTTTTATCACTCTTTGATTTTAATTATTTTTTCAATTTTCCGAAAAAAAATTGTTATGTGGCCTAACTACCGCTGTAAAAATTATGAAATATTAAACACTTAGAAAAAGGAAACACGTAAATCAGAATCATTCCTGAAACGGATATAAAAATGTAACATAGGATATTTCAACAGTGGTATCATATTGATACCTATATAGAGAACATAAAAAATATTCACTTAAAACACAATAATCATAATAGATGGCGCTACTAGTAATATGAATCTTCAACATCCTGGGCGCGCGAAAAGAATGATAATATTTTACATGTCAAGTTGTAAAGGACAAATGTTGTAATACATTTTTAATTACATTAATTTAAGCTAGGATCAATATACATTTTTTTCATTATCTCTATTATTTACAACTGTCCAGTTAAGGACATTTAATAAATTTGAGGAAACTACAATAGTCGACAGTAAAGGGACGTTGTATACTAAAGGGGCATGTTGGGAAAACAACTCAATAGTTGTTTTCCCATTCAATATAACATTCACAATAGTTTATCGATAATTATATAATTTTAACTATTTACTTATAAAATAGTTTCTTATAAATAATGATTAAGTTATTTCCATTCTTTATCAGGAGAGTTCATGGCTTAAATCCAGAAGCGCTTTTCTTTTCAATCTTCTTGGATAGTTCTCTGCTATCAAGGAGTTTGCTAATGAATTTGGGTGACTAATTAGCTTGTTTCTATACTTATGTGCTGTTAGTGTTAAGTATTTCATTTGACAGCTAGGTATAATATGAATTTGATATTTTATCATATTGACATAATAACTTAATAAACTTGAATAATGTATCAACTTAACCTAATTAACTTCCCGAAGGAGAAGTTTATGTTTTCATCAAAAAATCCGATTCGCTAATTTTATGTTTTCTCGACGTTTCAAGCCATTCTGAATCAAATGAGACCAAATTTGGAAAAAGTATGTGTGTGTGTGTATTTGTGTGCACCAACAGATTTTTTGCCGTAAATCGCCGTTTTCTCAAAAACGGCTAGACCGATTTCAAAAATTTAAAAGCCATTCGATGTATCTCGATGAGGACTATTGTTTGTCAGTTTTGTGCGACGATCGGCCAAGCCGTTTTTTCGTAAATAGCAGAAAAGTGAAAAGTTTTTCGTCCACGTTTTAGCCCGCAATTCTGAATCGATTTTGAAAATTCAAAAATCTTTCGAAAGATATTGGTTGGGAATCGACCTGATTAGTTTTTGGTAGAGATCGGCCGGGCTGTTTTCTTGATGATTATTTTTTTGACGGTAGTAATCATAGTATTCTAGGTCATACTAAAATATTACGGCCCTACGACAACTCGTTTAGCTTTAAAAATTCGTCAAGGTTTGCAAACCATGAAAATTAGAACTTTCATCGACGTTTGCTCAAAAACGCCTAAACCGATTTCAGAAATTTAAAAACCATTTGATGTATCTCGATGAGGATTATCGCTTCTCAGTTTTGTGCGACGATCGGCCGAGCCGTTTCTTTGTGATTTGGAAAAAAGTGTTAAACCTTTCGTCCACATTTAAGCTCATATTACCGAACCGATTTTAAAAAATCAAAAACTGTTCGAAAGATATTAGTTGGAAATGATACTGATTAGTTTTAGGTGAAAATCTACCGAGCCGCTTTCTTGTAATTAACTGTTGAAAAAAAAATTTAAGCCGATTTTCATGGAACTTTTTTGGGCGATATATATCATGGTCTTATAGAACTTACCGAAATATTACGGCCTCACGATAAGTAGTATAATTTTAAAAATTCATCAAAGTTTGAGAAAATGCGTAGTTCTTTTGACATTTGTTAAATTAAAATTAGATGATTTACCTGGTATAACAATAAATACTTGGTCTTAATGAACATACTAAACAATTAAAGTCCTACGAAAAACTGGCTCAATTATTAAAATTATTGATTTTTGAAAATTTGCTTTTAAAAGATACCCCGACCGGGTTGACGTGTTCGATTTTCAATAATGTGTAATAAATCCACTTCGAATACTTTTAACTACTCATAAATTAATGTATCTATCATGAATTAAGTCGATTATTTACACAAATCGGAAAGTTCATGTAACTTGCCTCAAGGCAAAATACCAATGCCAACTAGTTTGATTTTAAATTTATCAAAAAATTTGAAGTTTAAACATCTTAAATATCTCATTTTAAATCTAATCTATATTAATTATTGTCTATATCAATTGAAGGAATTAATTTCACAATACGTCGCACATATAGTCCTTGAGTGGTTTTCACGATGGCCACACGAACCTTGTCATCTTTGCCTCTCGTGACGCTGACGATCCGACCTGCTGGCCAGTGTAATGGTGCGACATTGTCTTCTTTTATAAGGACTACCATATCAACTGATAGATTGTCCAGGGATGAAGTCCATTTTGCCCGCTTCTGTAGATCTGTAAATACGCCGTAGACCACAAGATCCAAACCCTCATCGCATTTAACTGTTTATGTATGTTTAATTTATTTCTTAGGGTAGTACTATCTACTACGGGTTCAGGAATAGCAGTTATAATATCACCTATGATAAAGTGACTAGGGGTTAAAAATACAGAATCAGTACTATCATCATTTACTGGAAATATTGGTCTCGAATTCATTATCGCTTCTACTTTATTCAAGAATGTTAAATACTCTTCATAAGTTAGACAAGTTGAACCAATAACTCTATAATTCAGTAGATAATTCAGTAACTAAGTTTAAGTGTACTGCTTTGGTTGACATGCATATGTAAACCACTATGTATGCTTTTATTCTTGGTGCTTTGCGCAGTCGGCTTGCACTCAACTCAATGGGACCAGCATAATCCACGCCTACAGTGTAAGAAACGGTCTTTTAATGGTCACTCGATCAACAGGTAAAGATCCCATCAACTAAGGAGCTTGTGATGCTTGAAAGCGTCTACATGTTGTACACTCTTTTATTATGCCTTTAATGCCGTTCCTTCCATTTTCTCGTATATTAATCAATATGGCTTGAGCACTAGAATGTAATAATTTTATGTGTTCCTGTCTCAACATCAATCGTGTTACGTTATGTCTCTTTGGAAGAATTATGTGATCTCTTGGATTTCTGTCACTCCGTTTCCTATGAACATTTTCAATTAACTGCTATCGGTGTTTAACTATGCCAGCACTATTACAGAGTCACTTCATGGGTGCAAACTAGTGAATTTAATGTTTATTACATCGCATATATGTTTATAAGGTCTGGCTAATAACGCTGCTGCACATAATTCATGTCGTGGTAGAGTGCTGTTTTTGATTGGTGCTACCTTAGATTTAGCACATAGCAGATTAACAAAATGGGTATAACTTCTCACATATATACACGCCCAATATGCTCTCATAAAAGCATCCGCAAAATCCATGACACTGTATATATTTAGTCTCTCCTTTTACATTCAAAATAAATCTTGAAGAAATGATATCCATTGTTCCATGACTTCTGTTAAGACATTATTGTCCCACTCTGTCTTTTCTTTCAAAATATTTTGCATCAGCATTTTAGCTTTCGCAACAATGGGTGCAATTATACCAATGGGTCAAATATTTGCTCTTTGGATGACAATATATTTCTTTTGATATGAACTGATGATAACTGTTCAGGAGTTGTTATCTTATATACGTCTTCATTAGGCTTCCATATTAAGCCATGAGCTTTAACAACCCTGAAACCATCTGAAACAAACGTATCATTGTATTTTACTTTTGTGTGAAAGCATTTTAAGCAGTTTTTGCATTCGCTGGCCCATTTATCGAGGGTGAAACCTTCTCTGCTTAGTAGTTTTGTAAGTTGTATTCCCTTATGGAGTACCTCTAGCTTGGTCTTGGCCCCACTTATAGCATCGTCAACTTAGCAATCTTTCTTCACAACTTCGGCTGCTATTGGTAAATATTCATCTTCGGCTAATTAGTTTAAACATCGAATTGCTAGGTATGGAGCTGATGAAGTACCACAGGTGACCATGGTGAGTTTGTAATATTGTATATCATCCTGTGGGGACTCGCTCCATACTATTTGTTGCTTGCAAATCTTGATCGCTGCTTTTTATTTTTATTTGTCTGTACATCTTTACAATATCAATTATAAAAACGTGCTTCCAACAGCGAAATCTGATTAAAATAGATATTAGTTCTTGCTGCAATTTTGGTCCAGTATGCAGTGTGTCATTCAGCGAAACCCCCGATGAACTTTTTGCAGCAGCATCAAAAACAACTCGTAACTTCGTTAAGTCCCATTGCTTAATAACTGGGTGGTGTGGCAAATAATATTGTGAATGATTAAGTTCTGCTACTGGTATCGGTACTGCATGTCCTAATTTTAAATATTTGTTCAAAAATTCTTAAAAGGCTATTTTTAAGTCTTCATTTCTTTTAAACCGTTTCTCTGGGTTTATAAGGCGAGATTTTGCAATCTGCAAAGAATCTCCTAATTCATTTTTTTTTTATCTTGTTTGAATGGCAATGACACTAGGTATCTTTCATTTACTGTACGGCTGACAGTCTTTGAAAAGTACTTTTTACGTGCCTTCTCTGACCCATAAATTGTTAGTTCTAACACTTCTTCCAAATTCCAGGCCTTGGTGATGGCTTCATACAGTTGTACATTGGATACAAATCCAACATAATTTGAATTTGTTTGTTGCTTGTATGCACCAGATAGTACCCATCCGAACAAGCTGTTTCTTAAAATTGGTAAGTTGTGTCCTAATCTAATTACATCTTTCTGCAAAATTTCGAAGAATAGTTCGGCTCCAATTAACATTTGAATTGGGCCAGGACTTGCAAACATTTGGTTCAGCTAAAAGTACTGCTTTGGGAATTTTGCAGTTTTTAATATTGATTTTTCATGTCGGTAGATCACTTGTTATGTTGTCCGTTACTATACAGTTGATCCTTCTTGAAAATGTAGAGATATTAGATTTAATTTCTACTGCTATAGTGTTATAACTCGTCAATGATCCTCCTTGTAATTAGTGTTAGCACGAAATATCGAGTACTGAGAAAATATCGATACTTTGCGGTCGATAGTGAGTACTTTTGCTATCGATTTTTAGCTCGATCTATTTGCCAATATGGATCTTTTTCGTCGATAGTACTCAAAAAGAATCGACAGCGTAATCTGTGAACACCACTCATCGACCAACTATTAACTAACACCACTCATTGCCAAATGCAATGCAATAGTCTCTCTAGGTGGTCATAACTGTTCAAAGAAGTGTCAAAAAACGATCCCGAAGGGTGTCGTTAGTCTCAGAATTTATTGCTCAAAAACCCAAATGAATATGACCACACTAATGAATAAAAATGTTTATTTATTACTCTTATGTAAAATGAAACGGCTTTTTAAAGTACCAAAATGTTTTATAAAAACATATTCAGCAATCGAAGTATAAATATTTCAAATAATAATACTCACCAATTTCAATATATTAGTGTTTTTCGTAAAAAAAAAATTGAAATATAATTATTTCAAATAATAATACTCATTAATTTCATCATATTAGTATTTTGCGTAAAAAAAGAATCGAAATATAATTATTTCAAATAATAATACTCACTAATTTCAATATATTAGTATTTTGCGTGAAAAAAGAATCGAAATATAATTATTTCAAATAATAATACTCATCAGTTGCAACATATCAGTATTTTGCGTAAAAAATAATCGAAATATAATTATTTCAAATAATAATACTCATCGATTTCAATGCGTTATTATTTTTCTTTCTAAAGGTATGTGATTTGTAAGTTGAAGTAGAGTCTTTGTAAATTAGAAATTAAATAAACAATTTAAAAAAGAACAGAAGAGCAATATTTTCTTTGTGGTATGTGAATCTTAACATGTCTCGTCTTTCTGAATGAACCCTCTTAACATGTCTCGTCTTTCAACTGACCCTTTCTGAATGAATGACAACAAAACTAAAGAATACTTTTTCTAGCAAAGTGGTCAAAAAACTTTTAGAAAATAATAAATTAATTTGGTTCTTGTGACAATTGTTTGCACTGAAAAATATTTGAAAATATTTTCGAGACAAATCATTCTTCGTTCTAACACTAGTCGTGACTATTATGTACTCTGGCAGACCGTTGCAACCGTCAGAATGGGTTGGCTTTTTACATACGCTTTCTGAACAGTTAAAAGAATACACCCTCAAAATTTGAGCCTTGTGGGAGCAGGTTATGAAAAAAAAATTTCATAACGGATGACTGAGAGAACGGCACTTTCTTAATGAACCGATAAAAAAAATATCATTAAAAAAATTACTAGCTTTGAGAAAACAGGTTAGTCAAATAGTTCACTGACTCATAGACTAAAGGCATTCGTCATCTAGCTTCTTCTTGAAGCAACAAAAGCGTGAACCTTCCATATATACAAAATGAAATGTTAACTTCAACAAGCTTTTAGTAAATAAAATCTTTTCTTTCTGATTTCAGTTGCGTAAATGTGTCTATTCAGACTCTGAACAAAAGTTTTCATGATACTAATCTATTAAAAAATAGATTTAAAATTTGTTTAGATAAAAAGACATATCTGAACTTCAATATGTCTTTCTTTTCTAAACAGTTTTTAGTGCTTTTATTGAATGGATCAGTATCATTTAAAACTTCTATTGCAGCAAAATACTGAAATTTGAAACATATTAATTCATCGGAAGAAACACATTTTAATTTGTTTAATAATAATATTCAATTCTCAATAAAATATGTATATTTACTTTACACAAACTTTCAGTATCTTGAATATGAATTCGCAAAGTTTATAAAAATACCTCTGTAAACTGTTAAAAAATTCATGATTGATAAATCATTTTTCTACTACACTATTTGCGTCTAATTTTAAATTTCCAAATTTATGCCGATACTTTTAAAATTCTTAACAAATTTGTAAATGTTTATACCATTTGAAAGATCGGTGGCTTTAGATTATAGCACTTTAGATGCCGTGATAGTAGTAGAATATTACAATGGAAGCCAATGATAAAATAATTGTAGTTTGCAAACTTCTTTTTATGTGAAATAGTTTTATTTTGAATTTTAACAAAACGAAATTCTAAAGCAACAATGGCATCAGAATGTCCTGCACATCTAGTAGGCATAAATATTTAACTTCCCGTAGGGCAAGTTATAGTAATCGCAAAAAAATCGAAAATGAAAATTTTCATATATCTTTACGTTTCAAAACCTTCTGAACATTTTGGCATACCTTAGAAAAAATGGATGTATGTGTGTGTGTATGTATGTTTTTTTTTGTATAGCGAAGGAAATACGTTTACGTATTCAACAGACGCAGAATTGTCTGTATATGTCGGGCTCAACAATGTTATTACCGACTAAAACCTACGCTTTCCTCAAGCCTTGTAACCCCCACGGAAACCGCCGTTAGGCATTACTTCGCGGGGAAGGATCTAGCAACTGCTTTTTCTTATTGTAGCTAAGATGTCATACATCTTTCATTCGCTCTTTTCCTCTCAATGAAACGTAGTGTTATGATGACTTCTGTAACATACGTACCACTGGCGTTCCAAGCATCTTCTGAAGAAAGCATTGATTCAATTAGAATCCTTTGCTTTAAGAATCTTTCCAGTTTATTCCGCTGTGCACTGAAGCGCGGGCACACAAAGAAAACGTTCTCTGCATCTCCAGTAACTCCTTGGCAAGCTGGGCATTCAGGAGAATCATCGTACTTAAATCGGTGAAGATAAGCCCGAAAGCAACCGTGTCCAGACAGCATCTGCGTTAAATAATAATTGACCTCTCCATGACTCCGGTCTTATGCTGTTTCGACGTTCTTCAGTTCTGAGATCATCAGCGCTTAGTGTCGTTGGCCTCTTGCGTTGGTAAAGATTTTTTCTTTCCTCAGCTAAGACTCTAAGAGGCAGAGTCCCGGCAATGACACATACCGCTTCCTCAGATATTGTGCGGAAGCCGCATACTACTCATAAAGCACTCAAGCAGTATACAGGACCAACTTTCCTCCATGATTCTTGGAGCTCTAGTGCGTCTGCCCAAATAGGTATTCCAGCTCAGACCCACAACCACTACCATAATTTCAAATGCAGAAAATTCATCGCCGTCGTAGTGGTCCGGACATGAAAAAATTATGATAGATATTGCTGCAGCAGCAACCTCCAGTTTAATTTCAACCAGTGATGGTATGCCTAGCGAACTAAAGCAATATCTAGATTAGCCTATAATACCCAGAAAAGAGAATCCTACAAAATTCTGGTTTGATTGTCGTCATTTTACTCCAGTCCTTTCCGACATAGCTCTGAAGTATTTGATATCGCCTGCGTCCTCGGTTTCCTCAGAGAGAGTGGCATCTGCTGTAAATCTCGCAGTACCGAACAACAGAAGTCGGCTTACAGCCGAGCATGTAAATCAAAGAGTTTTTCTTATGTCTGTATCAAATAAATATTGGTTTGATTAATAAATAATTAATATTTTTTATTGTTGTTTATATTGCTGTAAATCTCGCAGTACCCAATAACAGAAGTCGGCTTACAGCCGAGCATGTAAATCAAAGAGTTTTTCTTATGTCTGTATCAAATAAATATTGGTTTGATTAATAAATAATTAATATTTTTTATTGTTGTCCTTGATTTAAAAAATTTAAAAATGATGTCTATTGATTAGTATTTATCTAGTAATGTAATATGATTGAAGTAGATTAGGCCAATTTTTTTTTTCTTATCACACCGATATATCGATACTTTTAAATAAAAATATCAATACCGATATTGATATATTCAAAAATTATCGATACTTTATTGCATTTCCGACATCCCTAGTCCGCGGTTAGGTTAGCTTTCGTCAAAGAAACAGTCAAACCGCTTGCATCGGTTCAGCCAGTGGCCACAGCGCGCTGATGTAAAGCTTCCTTTGCATGGTCACAGACACCAGCACACAACGCACACAACGCAGCGCACGACGCGTGTGCTTCATGCTGTGTGACGTCATTGATTATGCTTTGCATGTATGCTAACACCATGGCCGGTAATCTCCGAACAAAACTCTGTAGCTCGATTTTAGTTAGAGCTGCTCTCCCTTGGATCGCTCTTGCAGCGATTTGGCACTCATCTGGTAAGAATTTCAACGCGGGCAATCAAACGATTTCGAGAACGTTCAGTTGCGTTTATAAGTGATTAGGATTAGTTTGCAAGCAAATAGTCGAAGTGTTACGTTCCAGGGTGCACTGATACCAAAAAAATGCAAAATTGCATGTATTTCCAGCGAGAAATGACAAAGTACGTAATAAGAATAAAATAACCAAACATTAATCACAAATAAATATTGTTTTGGATGTTGTAGATGTTTGCTATTTGGCTTGTCAAAACTAGTGTTTTCTACTAGAACCTATGTAGTATGTAAAATGATTAAAAATATTTACGGGCCTTCAACAATAAGTAAGTATTTTTATCAATATGCATACTTCAAAATACTTGCATCTATTACTACTAGTCTGATATAAGTTTTTATTATAGCATAATAACTGAGACATTTAACAATGCTAGGAATTTTAAGGTTATAGTTATTGAAAGATAAAATTGCCGTCAGACTAACCAACTCACCGATAGGTAAGTTTTTAAGAATTATTCTTGTACTAATAATAAATGTTTGTAATAAATAATTTAACATTGATTTTTTTCAGCAGTTTGGAAGTAGTTATGAAACGGGTTTACTAAACACAAGTATTGATATGAGACGAATAAACAGGGAAAAACAGTAATAATGAAATTGCAAGCCAGTCTGAAACATGCTGAAATATTTGCTGATCTTCCATTGGCATTGAATAATAGTATTCATAATGATATATTATGTCGGCTAAGAGAAGATACTGAATTATTAAATGGAAGGAAATTCATGCCTAATGATAAAATTCTAGCTAAGGGGTAATTTAGGTTTGGCTATGTTTCACGAAAAGTTTATGAGTAGTGATAGTTGCATTTTGATATTACACAGAAATATTATTATCTGCGTTGTTTAATGATCGTAAAAATAATTACATTGTACAGATTGACAGGAACTGTCAAATGGAAGAAAGTATATATTTGCTAATCTCTTTTTTATTTAGAGGAATAAAACACCATTAACGTGCACCCCTTATTTCTGATAGAGATATTATTCTTAAATGTGTTATTGAAGATGCCATAAGAAAACTATTAAGTACTTGTACATTACTATTAATAATTTCCTTTTTTATGTTAATGATGATAATGACATTTTGTTCAACATTCAAATGAACATCAACACTAGTCGTAGAAAATATTAACAGAAACAAAACAGTAACTTAATTGTTAATTCGCATTATTCGAAAAAAATATAAACTGAGTTACTTGAGAAGATTATCGTATGCATTAATTTTGCAAATGATTTTTGAATATATATATATTTTACTTTTTTATATGAATATAATTATTTTTCTCTCTTTAGTTTCTAGAAATTTTGTTGCTTTTGCGAATAATGAAAGAGATCCGATAGTTTCTCAAATTTTTTGATTTATTTATTATTGAGATCGAATTATGAGATGTGTTTAAATTATTTATCTTAATCTAATTGTAATTATAAGTAATCTTTGCTCTAGAAATATAAATAAATATACCTATAATTATATATATATATATATATATATATATATATATATATATATACTCGTACATTTCTATTTCTTTTGTGTTTAGCTTATAAGGATGAATCTTTTGTAACCATGTGTGTAAAATATTATTGTTAAAAATAAATACTTTTTAAAATTCAATTCCTGTTTTTTTTAATTTTGAATTCAAACGGTCTATAATATTGGTGCATTTCTACAGTATTTTTTGTACGCACCCGTTCTACGATCTACGCGTGCGCACCAAGGGAGAGCAGCTCGAACTAACCCCGGCAAGTTGACAGTTAACGTGGCAACGAAATATGCCCCGAGAGAGCGATCTATATACTCTTCTTTTATCTATGGCTAACACACACCAGCGCACAACATGTATCTCACATGAAATTCAACGATGTCATCACCCCCGACAGCGCGTGTTTATGTCGCGTGAGGCCACTCAATGCGAAATTTGCGTGTATTGTAACACACAAACGCACGCAAGTTTAAAATCCTCTTGTGGCGTAGATTCGATAACTGCATTATAATAACGATGTCGATATTGTTGTGTGCCAGCACCATCATATTCAATTATTCACTTATCTATGCTCTATGGACTCATCATCCCTCTATGGTGTTGTGTGTCAGCACCCTTATATTCAACACTTTGCTGTATGGACTCTACCACCACTCTTTGGAATACCTGAACTACAACCCTTTAGGATTCCGCTCTATATATGAGCTATATGGGCAATATTTCCGGCTCGGACGGGGGCCTCTAGGATGATGTGAAAGCCGCCATTCTCTTTCTAACCTCAGTGGCATACATTTGAACGCTTTAATCATATATTACATATAATTGTTGTTTGTCTGAAATATATCTTTGTGAAAGTTGATAGTTTTCTTTATAAATACCTCCTTCGCTAAAGCAAAAATCTTAACATATTGGTGGCCAGCGGTGAATCGAATAAAAAAACAGGCTTGTAAGAGAGGTAAAGACTTGTGATTTTACAACAAGAATCCAAGAAAAATCAACAGCGTCGCAGATAGCAAAGAATATAACGTGAAACGGACCCCATAATTGGACACAAGGCCGCACAGCTTATGTAGAGCGTTCCTAGCTATTTGGACAAAGGATCTGCCATTGGAGCGTCGCATACACAAAGAAGCGTCTTTTCTGACCGCCATTACAGCACAAAGGGAAGATAGTAACATTCATTTTATTATATTTGATTATGGTTTTTGCCAAATTCTAGACATTTCATTCTCTATTTTATGTTAAATACTTATTTTCTAATTCTAATTACCAAATTTTTTCTAATTTAATTACCAAAATCTTGCTTTGATATTCAAATTCAATATTATCTCTACTTTCTAATTCTAATATCAATATATCATAAGCAATTTTATTAAAATAAGTATTTACTTTTGCTATATTATAGTACTCTTATACCAAATTTTATTTTTATGCTATATTGTAAGCAAATTTATTAAATCTATTTCATGAAAATACTCTACCATACTATATATATAGTATGGTAGAGTATTTTCATGAAATAGATTTAATAAATTTGCTTAAAATATAGCATAAAAATAAATAGCATAAATAATAAAAATAGATATATCTATTGCCACGTTGTGTTTTTATATATTGTAAACAAAATTATTAATAATATTTGTATAATATAGGGTATTTATGCTTATTAAGAAGTACTGCACCAACCTCAGACTGCCACAACAAAGAGTGATCAGCCGTTCGCGCGATTTTATTTGACATATCTACAAGTTTTCTCTGGAAACAGGTAACCTTATTTCACATTTATTAAATTCAGTCTTTAATCATAAGCTAATCATCATATCCAAATACTCTATTACACCTGAGTTCCTTTCCTTCTTTCGTTACCACTTACAAACATGTCTGCACTACAAAGAGCTATGGATGCTATAGATTGCTTTGATGGTTCAAGCAAATTAAGTGATCATGATGCATTATTAGATTACATTCTATATATAAAAATTAAAGGAAAGGCCATGCAGGCAATTCAGTATAGAAAATTTGAAAACTTTGACGAGCTTAAAGCTGCTTTAGAAGAACTTTATTTAGATAATAGGTCTGTTTCTTCTCTTCAAATTGAGTTCAATAAATGTAGGCAGGGTTTCAATGAAAGTGCTAGGGATTTTGGTTTAAGGTTACAAGATATTTTAAGGGAGTTGATCGATGCAACTATAAAACAAATTGAAATACCAGATTCCAATGTTTATTGTCCCAAATTACTTAATTATCAAGCATTACATATTTTTCAAGAGGGCTTACATCACGATTTAAAAATTTTAATAAAGGCTAAACAACTAAAGACGTTAGAATTAACAATTTCGGCAGCCGTTGAGGAAAAAAAGTCATTAAATTCATCCAAAAACTTCAAATCAAATTTTAAAAAGCCTACTCCTAATAACTATTTCCTTCCCAAATCCTATATTAAATCTATTCCAATAACATGCGATTACTGCAAAAACTTAGGTCATAGCATTTCTGATTGTAGGAAGCGTATCCATAATGAACAATCTAAATCTAAAATTAATATCGTAGATAGGGCTATCGATGAAAGTGCACCTAGTACTAGTAAAGTTTTTCCAGACACAAGTGATAATTCTTCTAGCCTCGTAAGTGAGCTAAAAAAGGCTTACCTTTCTTGCATTAATAGTTCAAAACAAAATCTAGCTTTTGTAAATATTGAATGTTTGAGTACAATAACCGATCGTATAAACTTATTAGTAGACACGGGAGCAGAAGTGAGTGTTATTAAACTTTCAGTTTTACAAAATGATTTAAGAGTTGATCACACAAATGAAGATAAGCTCAAATTATGTGGTGTATCTGGGAATAGTGTGAATGCAATAAGTAGGATTATTATAAAATTTAGATTAGGTGACAGAATTATGTCATAGCTTTTACGTAGTTGATAATACAGTGCCCATTAGAGGTGAGGGTATTTTAGGATTAGATTTCTTGAAAGAATTCAATGGAAATATAAATATTAAAGAATCATTAGTTAATTTCAATAGGGTTTCTTTGCCTTTAAATTTTACAAATACTCTAACTAGTTTAAAACCTCGCACTGAATCTGTAGTGCAGGTGTCTACATTTAGTAATGATACAAGAGCTATAGAAAAAACAGAACTAAAAAGTAGCGTTTTTATCGGTAATACCTTAGTATCTCCCCATAATTTCAAATGCTTTGTAAATAAGGTTAATACTAACGCCGATGCTTTAAGTAAAATTTGCGTGCTTTCCAAATCTAAATCTCATGACGATTTCAAAATAGCATTAGAAAATAACGTTATTATAAATAAAAATGTAGTTGATGTAAATACTGATATTTTTTTACACCAGTCATTTTCGATTGGTATACCAAAGAACTTTACAACTTCTGATCTTCTTTTTTCCAAATTTAAGGAAAAATTTAATAAAATTAATGAACTTCAAGCTCAGAATAAAGATTTAGGCGAAGTTGCTTTTATCAAACACAATGATTCATTCATTTTTTATTTGATTACTAGAGTCACAGAATCCGCCAGCACGTCTTCTGAAATTTTATTCAATTCTCTATCTAAATTAAAAGATTTATGTTTACAACACAATATCAACACAATTGCTATACCTGTTTTAGTAAATACATCAGATATCGTAGAATGGTCTGAAATAAAGTCAATGATACGTTTTATTTTTAAAGATACCAATATACTTATACATATACTTAATTATCCTTTAACTAACATTCTTACTCCGAGTGATAAGGAAACTTTATTTAGAGAATTTCATGTCACACAAATAGGAGGTCATCAAGGATTCAAACGAACTTTCAAAAGAATTGTTTTGAAATATAATTGGTCAAATCTCAAACGAGATTTAAGGGCTTATATAAAAAATTGCGAGATTTGCCAAAGAAATAAAAATTACAAATCAAATAAATTTCCAATAGTAATTACAGACACTCCCACGAAGCCATTCCAAATTCTCGATTCCCACTATATATATGATGATTATGCTAGTGAGATTAAAAATAGAATTCAAAACGCAAATAAAGTTGCACGAAAAATTTTAATTGATAGTAAAACTAAATCCAAATTATATTATGACAAGAATACAACTGTGACTGAATTTAATATTGGTGATCAGGTTCTGTTAAAAAATGAGACAATCCAAAAAGGAAAGTCTAAAAAGTTACAAATGCCTTGGGCAGGACCTTATACGATTTTACACAAAATTCAGACGTGAATTACACTTTGTTGTGCGGGCGGAGGCAGGTGAAAGTTCATGTCAATAGAATTAAAAAATTCATTGATTCTATTTAATTTTTTTCAATACTATTATGTTTGTTATTATTCAATTATAACTTCAACTTTATGTATTTTAATAACTAATTCAAACTAAATTTTAATTTTAAATATGTTTTCAGTTTTCACTATTTAATTGTAATACTTTTCCAATTTGTAATTTTAATTATAATGTTTTTCTAATTTCTAATTTTCGACTGTAATACTTTTAACAAAAAGTAACTTTAAAATTCTAATTTTAATTGTAATGTGATTCAATTTTAAATTTTTAGTTATAATACTTTTCTAAATTTAAATGATAATGTTTTTTCAATTTTTATGTAAATCTTAATGTTTGCCATGTCATGTAAATATTTCATATAGATTATAGTTCATGTTTTGTTATAAATGTCTGAATTTGGTAAGAACTATAATCTCCTTAAGGAGGGAGGAATGTTGTGCGCCAGCACCCTCATATTCAAATATTCACTTATCTATGCTCTATGGACTCATCATCCCTCTATGGTGTTGTGTGTCAGCACCCTTATATTCAACACTTTGCTGTATGGACTCTACCACCACTCTATGGAATACCTGAACTACAACCCTTTAGGATTCCGCTCTATATATGAGCTCTATGGGCAATATTTCCGGCTCGGACGGGGGCCTCTAGGATGATGTGAAAGCCGCCATTCTCTTTCTAACCTCAGTGGCATACATTTGAACGCTTTAATCATATATTAAATATAATTGTTGTTTGTCTGAAATATATCTTTGTGAAAGTTGATAGTTTTCTTTATAAATACCTCCTTCGCTAAAGCAAAAATCTTAACAATATTATAGAAGATCACATCGCGTGTTTACTGGGAAGTGAGCACTGACGCAACTACTGATGAAAGTGTAAGTCTACTGTTCTGCTTTGGTCCGCCGATGTTAGGCATCAATCGTGCAAGACAAGCACTCACTACTGATGATTTGTCACTTACTTGTTTTACATGCTTCTTGAAATTTAGTCGGGCGTCAAGTATCACTTCCAAGTATTGGATGTAAGGTTGCGATATGATCTCTTATTCACCGACTTTCAGTTTAATGGTCTCTATGGTTTCTCTGCTGGTGATGAGTACCGCTTCCGTCTTTTGTTTAGCTAGTTGAAGGCTTACAGTATTTATCCACTGATTTACTTTCTCGAAGGTAATGTCGAAAATATGACGTATTTCGTCTACATGTTTCGCAACGATCACTACAGCTACGTCGTCCGCATATGCCACTAGTTTGGCGAGTCTTGGGTTCTTTAATCTCAAAAGCGCGTCATACATAACATTCCACAGAAGTGGTCCAACAACTGAGCTTTGAGGAACACCTTCGGTGATATTATATTCTTTTGGGCCGTTCATCGTGTCGTACTTCAGAACTCTATCCGTAAAATAGTTTGTCACTATTTTACATATGTAACCCGGTACATTCTTTTCTTCAAGAGCTTGCATTATGCAGTCCCAATTTGCGCAGTTGAAAGCGTTCCTGGTGTCTAGTGTGGCCACAAAGCAGTACTCTTTTGTACCTCCCTTCCATCTTGTTCCTTCGATTGCTTTTTGGCAGTATCGACAACTAGCTTTATTGCGTCCAGGGCTGATCGTCCGTTCCGGAATCCATACTGGTTGTCCGCCAGAAGTGAGTCAACGACTGCCTCAATTCTTTGGTGAATTATTAGTTACAATATCTTACCAGCCGTATCTAGCATGCAGAGTGGACAGTGAGATGACGGCTCTTCTGGTGGCTTATTTTTCTTAGGGAGAAGTACAAGCCGCTGTTGCTTCCACTTTCTGGGAAAAGTCCCTTCTTTCAGGCATGTGTTGTAAACGTCTAGAAAAAGCGACGGCGCTGCCTTAATAATGGTTTTCAGTGCAATGTTAGGAATACCATCTAATCCTGGCGCTTTATTATTACCTATACGGTTACATGCCTCCATTAATTCTTCTTCAGTGACTGGTGGGATGCCATCCAGTTTACTTGATGCCAACTGGTAGCTGAAACTGCGTTGCTGTGGAAATAGCGCAGTTACAACTTTCTGAAGAAAATGAGAACACGTAGGTGACTGCACTTGTTGCTTTTTCAGCAGTGTCATAACCACCTTAAAGACCTACCCCAAACGTCTTTGTCCACCTCACAAATGAGATCTTTCCAGCATCTTAATTCTCAACTAAATTTTTTGTACTCTGCGATTAGTTCCTCGCTGTTAGGTTGCTTATAGCCACGCTGAGCTATTCTTCTTTTTTGTGGCATTCTTTACAAAGGACACTGATGTTATCATTCCACCAATAGATGGAAGGTCTTAAATTTATGCCACCCTTTCGGGGCTTACTGGCATCACAAGCCTGGGTCATTCTTTTCATCAGAATTTTGGTCCTTTCTTCCGCGCATCCAGTGTTGATCGGGTTACCGTCAAGGGCTATTAGCAATGCATCTCAGTCAAAAGATTTTGCTTTCCAACCAGTGCAGTTAACTTGCTTGATAGGTCTTCCAAGACGATATTTCCCAAAGTATTGCATTTTGGTCGCTGGCTGTGTACATATCCATCACCCTCCAGTTACAATTACCTCTGACGAGACTAGTGCTGACAAAAGTGAGGTCTATTATCGAGCTTGCGTCACCTTTGGTGTAGGTCGGCGTATCGCCACTATTGAGCAGGACAATGTCTAGTTTACTAAAATCTTCTAGTATTGCTTTTCCTCGTGCGTTTGTGTACTTGCTGCCCCAGTCTACTGCCCAGAAGTTGAAGTCTCCGGCTATCGCATCTGGATGATGTTGCTTAGCGTCCTCGGTCAGTCAGTCCAAAAAGTCAGTGAATTTTCCAAAGGAGAAGCTAGGTGGTGCATAGCAGCTGTAGAAGCGAATGCCATCTATTGTTGCTGATACAAATCTTTTGCTGGGTTTGGACAACTGGCGAACTTGTGTCCTTCTTGTTCGCACCTAATGCAAAGGTTGGAACCGATCACTTTACTTTTGCACTAAAATCCGTGATGCCCAAAAAGCCAACATTTGTAACACTGGGTTGGCCTATTAGTTGTTCTTATACGGCAGTTTACCCAGCCAATTCGGATTTTGCCAATTCCTTCGAGCAATTTCTGCGCCGTGGCTGCTAGTAACTTTACTATAGCAGCCTGGGTGCCTCTGTAGGCTTTACGTAACTTGATTTCCACCGCCGGTGTTTCACTGGCTTCTCCAAGTGCATTTTTAGGGCAGTCTGAATGTTGACCTTAATTGTATCGTCATCAATGTCTCTGATTTCGATCATTTCTTGTGGCCCTTTGCAAAACAATTTGGCGTCATCTTTAAGGATGCTCGCGATTGCCTGTTGCTGTCCTTGCCTTTATCTACACACTTTCTCGAGATTGTTAGCAACATGTCCCCGGTCCTGGTCTTGTTAATCTTATCTACCATCGTCCGGACCTGCTCGTCAGGAATGTTCTGTTTTAGTCAACGTAGTATCACGGCATACTTTGCCTTCTCTGCTGGTCGAATTAGAACCACGTCTGGTTTGATAAATTTCCGCGTTTTCTTCCTCTTAGGTTCCGGCCGGCGCTCTTTTGGCTGCTGCTTTGCAAGCTGTTCTTTGGCTAGCTTTTCTTTCTTTTCTTTCTTCGTTCTTTTTTCTTTTTTTGATTGAACCTTATGCCAATCAGTCACCTCGTTTTGTTTGGCTATTTGTTCTGCCACAATCTACGGTAAACTTGATTTTAGGTTTTTCTTTTTCACGACCTGACCGTACGTCGGGTCTGGAGAGTTCCGATCCTTTCTCTTTCCAGTGCTCATTTTTTTTTACTTCTTCAGCGACGGATTCATCATCGGCTTCAGCTCCGGTGTCTCTCGCTTTTTCAATTACCACAACAGTTTGGCTGTTTTTCTTTGACGCGTGTGTGTATGTATGTGTGTGTGTGTATGTGTGTGTGCGGATACAAATTTTCGTCGACGATTTCGGGAACACAGATGAAGCGATTTGAATGATTCAAAAAAAAATCGATTCGTATTGATAAGGAGACGTGCTGATTAGTTTTTGGCAAAGGCAAGTTGAGCCGTTCCGAAGATATGAGGCAAAAAGTGCCAAAAACGGTAACTCAGTTTTTAAGAGAACGGAGCGTCCGATTTGAATAATTCAAAAAACATTTTACTTGGATTAACAAGATGAACAACTAATTAAATTTTCATGAAGGCAGGTCTATGGGTTTCGGAAATCTAATAAAAAAAGTAAAAAAAATGCCATTCAAAAATGATCATTAGACATATGCATATCAAATTATCAGATGTTTTATAGAGATTTTAGCAATAAGTATAAATTTTATTTACATTTCTATAGGTTCCCTACCAATGTTTATCCGTAGGACGGCGACGCAGCGCTTACGCGCTTCTATATTTCGTCTCTATGCATTTAAAGCAGTACGATTGCTTTGAAAAAAGTTCAGAATTTCCAAAATATTTCAAAATATTTTTTTTTCAAAAAAAGTAAATTTTTGTCAAAAATGTATAGTTTCTCAAAAATCTAATTTTTTCAGAGTTATTTTTTTCAAAAATGTTAATCTTTACGGTACGGGAAGTACCAGCCCATAGATAAACAAGTATAATAGATCGCTATGTCTGGCGGTTTGACGTTACCTCGATTGAAATACAAATTTTTTAAAATAGATGGCAGCACATGTATAATATTTAAATTACCCCTGGTTTTACTTCTTAATTTGTACGTATCGTATACAGCCCCAAAAACCTGAATAATTTTTAATATTGGAAATAAGAACAAATCATACGAAATACAAAATATATATTTTCAAAGATATTACATATGTTTAAAGAACAATTAAAATTATGTTTATATTAACAATTATAATTACAGTTATGGAATGGTTGAAAATATAATAATTATTATACATAATTATAAAAGTATTATAATTTCACAATTATGCTTAAATAATATTTCAAAAACTAAATATCTAAGTGAAGAAAATCGCAGTAGTATTTAACTAAACTAAGCACAAATAACTGACTAATATTAATTACTTAATGACTAATATTAATATATTAAAATCTTAAAAACTAAGAAGAAACTACAAGCACAGGAGCACGCAATGAAATTACAAATTTAGAAGGAATGACAAATAATACAAAAATTTAAAGGGTTAAGAAAAAAACAAATAATTTGTTAAAAAGTACAAATACTTCACAAACAAAAAAGTCCTATTAACATAAAATATATATATTGATATCAAAATTGAGAGAAATTCAAATTCCTAGGATTAAAACTCATTTACGAGACATTGTTCTTTATTAATTCTGCATGTAATAGTTATTTCGCTATCTAATGAATTAATAGTGAAGTTGCATTTAACAAAACCTTCGAATAGTTTCTGTACGAGTGTTTTATAACATTACATTTAGCCATGTTCCATCATGAAAACATTATCATTGAAATTGCCATAAAAGATCAACAAAGTGTTTACAATAAACAGAATAATGTTTTATGCACATACAATTGTTTATGAATCAAAAGATAAAAGCAATATTTTTGATTCCCAAGGTCGGTAACAAATATATCTTGAATTTAAACATTATATTGGGATGTTACACAAGTTTTATTTGAAGAATATTATAACACTAATCTTCAATCAAAATACATTAAAATATTATGTATGGTACAGACTCTATAAGTGTTTACATTTGCTAATGTAATAGATAATCTTATTAAATATAACAATGAACTTACGTTGATGAACATTTAAACCATACTAGCTGAATAACTGTTTTGCAACTTCAACAATATGAGATTCAATCCAATCATATAACAATTCCGAAGATAATGGTATTTCATCAAACATCAAAACTCAGTATCTGCTACTAATACTTTTTAAAAGAAATAGCTGAACCTAATGTTTTAAATAGACACTCATAAATACCGCTATACACTTGTATCTCTGAATGCAACTTTCTCAATGTTTGAGGACATGGCAAATAAATATTTGTCTCCAAAAATAGTAGACCTTTGGAGACTTTTTGTACGACTTATTCCTTAAATTATTGCATTGTTACTTAAAGTTAAAGTACTCCTGCGCTTTGTTCGTGCATTTTGCAGCAATTTGCAGGTACCCCCAAGACACCTATTCAATATAATAACATGTTGACATATCTTGATTATATATAATTATTGCTGCAATTATTATTAAAAAATACCTTTGCGGAAACTTGTATTGGAATAGCTAAATATTTTAACCCGCACTTGACACTTTTTGGGGTACTATAAAAACACTTTGCCATATTAAATTTCACAAATGTTCACTTAAACAAAATTAATTAATTAGAAACAACACGAGTTCGAAAAGTTAGGTTATTCGTACAGCCATACAGCGATCAAATACTTGACAGCCACTTGCATGAACCACGAACAATTTGTAGTTGAAATTGAGTGCACATGAGCCATCTGTATTTAAAAATTGAAACTACTCAGGACCAAAACAGTGCAACGCGCATTTGTTCGAAGATAACTCCCCATGTACCAGCCATTTGCCTTAAGGCACGATGCCATGCGCCCCACTAGTTTTTAATGTTATTGAAATTGATGACACACTCTCTTTAATAGATTTGAATCTTGAGAAACTATTCCATATTTTTATATTAAATCCAAAGAAATTAAAAATTCAAAAAACTATTTAAAGAAAACGCGAAAAAATATGGAGAAACCAGTGGATATATTCTAAAACGAATTAAAATCCTTTTGTTTAGAATGTGTTGAAATTAGGCTTGCAACAAATAGTATAATCAGCAAAATGCCGATTATAATAAACAAAATTAAGAAGTAGACTTAGAAAACTATTATGATTATGAAAGTCCACATGTCGCAAGTCACGGAAATATAATCTGCTTCTGAAAGTAAAACTTAATTTTCAAAACAAAAAATAATGTATGAATTTTCTGTAATAAAAAGCCTAAGATAGCTCTTTATTCAGTAGATTGAATACAATGAATGACTTAATTGTATATACATACATCATATGCACATAGCCGTTAAAAGATTTATATTAAATAACATAAAATTATAACAATAATGTATTCTTTGAATATTGAGAAAAGATTTCTTCACATATTCGGTTATAATCTCAAAAATCGATCGAAGTTTAAATTATTATATATACAATGATAAATTCATTCATTCATTTTTCATGACATATTATTTTTTTAACCATTTGTTATTCGGCCGAATGTAAGTTCAATGCAAGCCTGGTTGAAACGCTTAATGATTAACTCCGACTTTAAACTTTAAGAATATAAAAAATATAAAATATAGGTTTAAAGTGAAATAAAATTTAAGTACAATTTAAAAAACATTTCTGAGCCCGCGGCTTCCCGCGGAAAATACGGATTCTATTTTCTTTCCTCGGCCAGGGCCCCCTTGGGTTGGGGGCACGTCGCATTTTGCCACCCATGTCACTGGGGTTTCTCCATTTGGGAAATGACAAGAGGAGAGATTGTTCAATTCTTCAATTAGTTAATTCATCGTTCTAAAACTAGCAAATTCATTCACAAACTATAATATATATATATATATATATATATATATATATATATATCAAATTTCATCACTCTCACGATGTAAAAAAGTAAACCAAAAAAATGCTTGTCCCTAATAGTTTGAACATTATCCAATAGAAATAGATAAATAAAAAAAGGAGAAAGCAGCAATAGTATTCCGAAAACTATTAAAAATTGTATTAGTACATTGTTTGGCGAAAATGAGTAGACCAGATTCCTAAGAAATGTAACTTGAAGTCAAAAATTGGTAGTTGGAATTTGTGAAAAACAGATTTATACTTTTTATTTTTATATCATCTATATTTTTTGCTGTTAAGTTAATACATTTTGTATTGGTTTTGTGTAAAACCATTTTTAACATTAGGTTTCTTTATCTTAAATATTTTGTTTGACCATTCTTATTAAAATATTTAATATTTAGTACATTGTTTCTTATATTATATGATTATTTGTAGTTTTATGCACTGAAGAGTCAAAATGGGACTCGAAAGAGGTCATCTGTTAAACATGTATGACTTGTGAAGGGAATGGGAATTTTGACAAAATGCCATAAAATATAATGCAAGGGAGGGTAACTTTTGTAGGATATCAGAGGTGTTTATTTTTTACACAATTCATCAAAATAATTATACAAAAGGCTGAGGATGGGGACTAGTTTTAAGTTCAAATATACTTATAAATATATTATATATATATATATATATATATATATATATATATATATATGCACTAAAAATGAAAACTAATTTCAATTATATGTGTATGTTTCAATTTATGATTATTTTATGCACAAAATATAACCATATATATATATATATATATATATATATATATATATATATATATATATATATATATATATATATCATATCCATCTTAATTAAGAATAAATAGCACTGGAAACAACAGCAAATAAAACTAAAAGAAAACCAGCCTTGCATCAGATGGCGACTGTTCCATTGGACAATAGGGGCACTTCAATTTTGAACCATTGCATAGTTTATTTAATGCATCACGTGAAATGACATGTCCACAAACTAATTTCATTGGAGGATTCTCCTCTGTACTTTGCTGTCTCAGAATAGGGCAAGCAAACACCGAGTGATAACGATTATCAGGTCCTAAATCAATTTCTATTGGCAATTCATCTCTTCCATTCCATATCCCAAGCACTTGTCTAGATTGCATTACTTGCTTTATATTCTGTAAAGCTGGCAAAGCCGTGCAACCAGCATTAATAGATAAAGTTAATGGGCTTTCAGCATTTAATCCTAAAACACTGCAAGCATCATGAACAAAGCAATGAGCTGCCTCAATCCACAGCTCTGGCAATAGTAAATGACTATAAGGCGAGTGCTTCAAACCATGAGGTAAATACATCAACATTCCCATAAGCATCTGAATGTCTCGAGAAAATTTTTTTACAAACTTATGAAAATACAATCGTGCATATTTGATTGCATCTATCTGACAATCCACCCCACGTGCTATCACTTGCAAAAATGCCAAACGATGCAACTTGAACTCTAAGGAAGAGTTTTTGGCTTCAAGAATGGCACTATGTGTGATTGCCCAATTTAAAGCAGGTTCAATGTTGTGCTTCTGGATGCCACTTAATATTGATCTAATTTCATTATATGATTCATGTACGGTTTCTATTTCTTTAGGCATACCACATTCATTTACAAATGTGTCTGCAATTTCATCCATTCCCTTATATTGAAGATGTTGAATTATAATTCGGTTTAACAATACTGTATTTTTGGGGTCCCTAAACACATCTTCACGATCTGTAGTAGAGTAATCTGATATAAAATTTCGATCAATAGATTTTCCAACCTTACTCACATTACCATGAAGGTCCTTATGATCAGCAGTTAAGCGAAATAGATTCTCTTTCACCCTGTCTAAAATTTGCTTTATCATTGTTGATTGCGCTGGTGTCAGCAGCATATAAGGAGGAGCTTCTTGAATATCTTTGTTCAGATTCTCTAGCTGCGACGACATGTCTGCGAGCATAATTTTTGCTTGTTCGCTTAAATGTTCGAACTTAGACAATACGGATTCTATTTCTTTCCCTACAGCAAAGCACGATTCCATATTTAAATTTTTATTATTATTTAGCAAACTTTCGTTTTCGCACATATCGACATCATCATCCACCATTGTAAATCCACAAAATACTTAATATATTTAAAATATTACATATAAAGAACAAAACAAATTTAAATTAATCGTACAGGAAGTTCATAAATTAGTTTTCTAGCACAATTTATTACTAAAATGCAGCACAATTTATTACTAAAATGCAGCACAATTTAAAACTCAACTCTTATGCTTAGATCAGCGTAAAGTACATGCTAGATATATGGCGTCCGCTTGACAGCTCTAGCTATAAGAACCATAGACCTTATATTCAGGGCCTATTATCTCAGAACAAAATCCGCGTTCAGAAGGTCTACCTAGGGGTCCAATTGTAGTCGCAAATTTGGCGCTACTGAGCCGATGAAAAAGTATTATCAGATGTTTTATGTTGGTTACCATGGGGAGTTATCTCCGAACAAATGCTCGTTACACTGTTTTGGCGAGGATTAATATTTTTAGCGAAAAAAAGATGTCGCTACTTGTTTCGATCTCATTAATCGAACAGAAAATAGATGGCTGAGCGGAAATTAATCGCCATTTTACCTTCTTATATAGTGAAGCATTTATTTACGTTGTGAAGTATTTTGTTTATAATTAATTGTGTTCAAGGAATTATTATCAAATTAATATGGCAAAGTGCAGTGAACCAAATTGTGGTAACTCCAGAAATAATATAAAGTTGCATGTCTTTCCGGCATCTAATGATCAGGTATGTATATAATGATGTATTGTGTTTATATAATAAATTTGTATAATAAAAATATAATGAAAATGTTTTAGATGTTTTCAATTTGGGTGCAGAGGTCTAATAATCCTTTAATGGACGATTTAACTCCATTATATTGTGGCAAACGTTGTTATGTCTGTGACGCGCACTTTACAAATGTTTGTAAAGTTGAAAATTTGCCAAAAAGTTCGAAGACAAATTTGAAAATTAATGCCCTACCGATTTGTTGGGAATCCTTACCTAGAAGAGAATTGTCTCCTGGATAAACATAGATTCCGTAAGAATAATAATAAAATTTATATATGTATTTGATAGTTAGATTTTAAAAAACTTATATTATTTTAGAACTTGGTGTGTCGATTCGCAAATGTAATGTGAAAGCATAGACATACCGATTGTCAAAGAATATTAATCCCATCTCAGGTAGATAAATACAAGTTGTTTAGACATTAATTTTACATGATATTGTTGCTCACTTAACTCAGGTACTCTACCTTTTTTTTAATAATTTATACATTAATATGCTTCCTTTGTTAGCTTCTTTGAGCATTATGGAACTTACTTATGGAACACATACTTTTTGCAGAAAATTACTGACAAATTAATCTTATATTTTCAGTTAGGAGATGGAGACCTAAAAACCTCAGAAAAGATTTTTGCAGTACCCCTAAGATTGTCAAGTGCGGGTTAAAACAGTCACCTATTCTGACACCAGTTTTCCGGAAAGGTATTTTTTTATATTAATTACAGCAATAATAATTAATTAATCAATTGTGATATTACAACATGTTATTATATTTAATAGATGTCCTAGGAGGTAACTGCAAATTGCTTCAGTATTCACTGATTAAACGTAGAAGTGCTTTAACTCTTTTCGTTGCTTTACACCAGGAGGTGTAAAATGTATGATACATCCAAAATTTTGTTCTGGGAGATAAGAAGAATTAACAAACAATGTAATAATTTAAGGGATAAATTGCAACAAAGTATACAATGTTCTGAAAAGTTTTCAAATATTCCGGAAACACTAAATGTAAGGGCAAGAAATTTTATATTGTCTCAATTAAGAGAGCATACTAAAAGACCGAAAGGAAGAAAATTCACAGACGAGGACAAAATTCTTGCTTTAAGTTTGTATAAAAAGTCTCCAAAGGCTTACTACTTTTGGAGACAAATATTTATTTTGCCATCTCCTCAAACATTGAGAAAGTTGCTTTCAGAGATACCTTTGTATAGCGGTATAAATGAGTGTCTTTTTAATACATTAAGTTCAGCTATTTCTCATAAAAAGTATGAGAGTAGCAAATACTGTGTTTTGATGTTTGATGAAATATCACTATCTTCAGAATTGTCATATGATCGTAAAAAGGATCACATCGTTGGTTTTGTAGAGTTAGCAAATGGCAGAAAATGTTTATTTGGGGATCATGCACTTGTTTTCATGATTAAAGGAGTGAAGAATCGTTGGAAGCAACCAGTTGCTTTTTACTTTTCTGAAGGTGGGGTTAATAGTTCTGATTTAAAATCTCTTATTGTTGATGTAGATGAACAATTGCACGTGCATAAAACTTTTTTCTGTTCATAGTAAACACAATGTTGATACTTTTTGATCTTTTATGGCAATTTTGATGATAACGTTTTCATCATGATCATGACACGGTTGAATGTAATGTTTAAAAAAACATTCATATAGAATCTATTCAAAGATTTCGTCAAATGCAGCTTTATTAATGATTGATTAGATAGCAAAATAACTATTAAATGCAGAGTTAATAAAGAAGAATGTCTCGTAAATGAATTTTAATCCTAGGAATTCAGTTTACTCTCAATTTTGATATCAATATATTTATATATATATAAATATTATTTATAATATTATTATATTATGTTCTTATGATTTTTTGTTTATGAAGTATTTGTACTTTTTAACAAGTTATTTGTTCTTTTTAACTTTTTAAATTTTTGCATTATTTGTGATTCCTTCTGAATTTGTTATTCCGAACTACACAATCTCTGTTATATATTATTGATCATTAAGTAAATCATATTGATCGTTCCTTGTAAATTTATCATACCATTGTGAATACTTTTTTTTAGTTATTTATAAATGTAAAATTATAATACTTATTATTGTGTATATATTGATTATAACATTTATAAAAATTTTAATTGTTATGTAAAAATGTTTGTGATATATTTGAAAATATATTTTGTACTTCGTATATTTTTTTTCTCATTTCCAATATAAGAAATTATTTAGGTTTTCTTATTTTGAATTACGTATGCGAACCATATCTAGGAATAATACCAGCGGTTGATTTATATACTGAACAAGTGCTGCCTCCTTTAGATCGCTAAAAATATTAAAATGGCGGTAATGTCAAATGGCCTCAGATAGCGATCTAGTTATGTTTACTTATCTATGTTGGTTACTAAAGCCGGCCACAGACGTATCTGTATTCGCTCAGAGCGTGACTGCAGCGACTGCAGCACCCATGCAGCGCCGTAATAAATATGAACTAATTGTGGCTATTATATTGTCTAGGGCTATCAGTGTGTGGTTTTCATGGGTTTTATATGTTTGTTAAAGAAAAAAAAATTAAATAATTGTTATAAATAATAATTAACAAGATACACTAATAATGTGAACGCTGAATTTTTGTTGAAATTATTAAATTTACTTCAACGTACTTAAAACATAATTAAGTATAATGATTAATTAAATAAAGAAATGCAGTAAACATTTTTAAGGTTAAATGCCTCAAAGCTTATGTCTCGGAATAGTTTATAATAAAAACAATATAATAATGATAAAAATATTTTATCAATAGAATAAGTAAATAATAAATTAATTTACTCATATTTTTATTATTTTTGGTCAAACTAAAGACTTACAATAGACATTATTATAAAGACATGATTTGATTCCATTATCCATCAAATAAAATTGCAGAAAAAAAACTACATTAACTTTTCAAGGCTTGTAAATTGAAGGAAATATTGTTGGCAAGTAGATAGGACTCAATACCTCGTTCGATTTTTTTTTTCTCTATAGAAATGCTCACTGCAAATGCGATCATGGCGATTTTCCCAGTAAACCACAAAACGTAACAAAGCCATGAACGTTACGTAACGCTGGCACGTCCGCACGAATCAGGTACGTAACCTGGGAGGCACACAGAAGTATCTATTTCGCGGGCAAGAACGTAACGGCTGTTTCGTTGCACACTAATACACCGCGGTTACATTTTTGCTACGTATCTAAATTGAATAAAAAAGCGTGTAGGTGTCTTTTATGTTACATACTTATTTAATTAAATTTCCTGCAAATATAGAATATTAATAATAATTTCGGATATTTAGTAATTTTATTAAATATTATCATTTACAATATACAAAATTTACATATTACATAGTTAACATTAGAAAACTAAAATTTGATAGTCCATAAAATGTTAGCCTATAAAAATAATTATTTATTTATTCATAATATGTATTATGTTTAACTCTCTTGGCAATTTCAGTTAAATCAGACTTGGCAAAGTTAAGTCTTGCGTTAAATATGTTCAACTCACTTGCATCTGTTAATGTATCTAAAATAGAACCAAACATCTTAGAAACATTGTACACAAATTTTGAATTGAAAACATTGTGAACAAATTAGTCATTTGTGAACATTACCTCTAAGCATACTCATTATTTGAAGTTAATGACTATGTAGTTCCTACGATCATATGACAGAGATAATTATTCCATAAACACACACTCAATTTTCTTGCATTGATTTTATCCTATTAATTTTCAAGATCTGAATTACCTAAAAGTAAAACACTACAAATTAGTACTAAATCATATTAGTTAAAATTCTGTAATGCAAGATCATCAGGCTCGAAATACTCAACAATTCATGTTCTCTTCAACACTTAATCCATATAATGTGTGATATCCGGTGCATTCTTTGTTTTCCTTCTTGAATGTTTTTAAGTCTTGCTTGTTTCTTTGGTGACAATTTATCTCCTTGATTAGAGCAAATTTCCCTAGTTTGAATTCCATTTTGACATAACCCATAGGGGTTATGAGCACTCTTTCTCTACAATTGAAAAGCAATTTATATCAGTTTTTGCTTAACTGAGAGTTCTGATACTAATGAAATTATAAAGAATATGTATGATACCATATATATTACACTTATCTACCTATAATATTCATATCATATCACTGAATTGAGGTTATGTGATTTTTGACTGGTCTGTCAGAAATTTCAATAATTATGTGATAAATCAATTATCACAATACATAAACAGAATTTGCATTGCACATGACCTATATACTGAAAATAACTAATTAGTCATTAATATAATAATTTGTAAATTAAAAAAAAACAGTACAATTATACTCACCTTTGCTGGTTTCGTATTAAATATGTGAATTTCCTAAAAGTAAAACATTACAAATTAGTACTAAATCATATTAGTTAAAATTCTCTTTGTGTAAAACATTAATATACCTATTCTGTAATACAATATCATCACTTAAGAAATACTCCACAATTCATTTTCTTTTCAACACTTAATCTTAATATGTGTTCTTATTTATCGATATGTGTTCTTATTTTTCTTCTTGCATGTTTTTAAGCCTTGCTTGTTTTTTTTTTGGTGACAAAGGATTAATAATTTCTAATATATTATCTAACTTTGTATTTATCTTCTCTATTGGAGAAAATTTCCCTAGCTTGAAATTCATTTTCGTAGGGGTTATCAGCACTATAATTTTCTCTACAATTGAAAACCAACTTATATCAATTTGTGCTTAGCTAAATAGTTCTGATACTAATGGAACTATAAAAAATGAATATGTATAAAACTATATAACTTACTTCTCTTTATTCATATATCACTGAATTGAGGTTATGTTTCTGACTGGTGTGTTAGAAATTTCAATTATTACATGACAAATCAATTATCACAATACATGAACAGACTTTGCATTGAAGGCGGCCTATATACTGCAAAGGACTAAACATTATTATAATAATTTATAAATTAAAATATATTTCAGTACAATTAGACTCACCTTGTTTGTCGGTTTCATATTAAATACTTTTCCAGCTGACTGTTTAACTAATTTCTACAACTGATTTCGCACTAAATATAAAAGCAATTAATAAATAACGCTTCAATAAAGGAAATATCTTGCATTTCAAACATACACGATAAAATACTCAATTATGCGTCCACGATGCACTGACCGAGTTAACCTATATTTAATTTGACATTTCGATCATAAAACACTTCACGGCTATTCTCAAAGGCGAATCTATGTGACCGTGCAACGTACCACGCCACGTACCGACAGATGCGAACAAAGCAGTATTGTAAACGTTTAAACGCGTCGACGGTGGTTAAAGCTCACAACTATACGTAACAGCATCGGTTCGTTTACTTAACATCAGTTTCGAAACGAAAGTTACAAAATGTGTTACGTGGTGGTAACTTCTGTGGTTTACTGGGTTGGGTTTGGGAACCCATGGCGGTGATCCATCAACACTACAAATATATATTTTGCATTATTTCAGCATTGTATTAATTAAACTGTTTGCAAAATAAACATTTTAGCGCTATGTGATAACTTTTATTTTTCTTTTAATCATAAAATTACAAATATTATATAATAAAATGTAATTAATATATAGATAATAGTTATACATAATCAATATACAATATATAAATATATATATTTCATTATTTTAGCCATAGATAAAAGAAGAGTATGATTTCAGCCTTGTATTAATTACATAGTTCGCAAAACAATTTTTTCTAGTAAGAATTAAATTTTGATAATATAACAATTTATTGACTTATAATTTTTCTTTTTGCTAAACATAACAATTTTAAAACTATTCATAATACTCCGAATTGAATTTTAATAACAATAAGGTTATGATACTTACTTTATTCTTCTAACCGCGGCGATCCACTTTTTCCCTTGATTTTCTTTCCACTTAGCTGTAGAAAATGTATAGAATTTGCAGTCACTTTTTCTGCTAGTATTTCTACAACCCACTATACAACAGCTTTGGTGGCTCATTTTTAATTATCTTATTTAAATTTGAAACAAACAAATATTTTATGTTTTTGTTTAAAATTTCGGTTATAATAATTGTTAATAACTGTTACTATAGGTCCCAGACAGCACAAGACATGCCAGGGAATGTCCCACTTGTCCTCACAATCTCCTAATATCGCGATATCCTATGAATATCCTATGAATATGCAACGGGACGTCTCAAAACCAAAGGACTCGAGCAGGTATAACGAACGGTTCACGACATGTCGATCTCATACGCGCACGGCTTGAGACCTCTAAACGTATATGTTTGTCCCTTTCTCTTCGCCGTCGCGTCGGCTGTAGGCTGTAGGCATGGAGCGTCCTTTAAGGTTTACGCGTTATCAATAGACGCTATATGTCATAGTTTTTGAGTAATTGAGTAATAATAGTGGAAATTTTATTTGTTTTATATAATTATATGAGCGTGTGTTATAAATAATTAATATTATTTATCAAAATACTCTAAAATTGAGTAATAATAGTGGAAATGTTATGTGGTCTATATAATTATATGTTCGCGTGTGCTATAAATATTGCAGCAACATATTGAAAGGGGGGCAGATATAAACGATGGTAATTAAAGCTTTATGTATACTGTTATTTGAAATACTATGTTACTAGTACAAATAGAATTTTTAATTTAATGCTGACATTTCTACCCTGCCAGCTTATCCAGCAGCCATGCCTAATTTTGCATCAAATGCTGTGTTTGAAAGAGAATTAACAAAGAAGAAATGCTCTCCACTATGTTTGTTGGAGGAGCTTCAACTTATGGAGGCTATTCTTCTGAGCAAAGATATCAAAATACAATTGGTAATCAAAAGTTTATATAGATTTATTTTTATTTGTTAACTTTATCATATACTAAACAAACTTTCTCTTTATATTCTGTATTTAGCCATCAGAGTCCATCTATGAAAATCCATTTTTGATGATGGTTTGGACAAAGAATTTTGCTAGGGACGAGGAAAGGGCAAAAATAAATTTTGTGATCTAGTGCCTTGCGATGTCATCACAGGTAATTTATATATCTTATACTTATGATGTGTTGTAAATTATGAATTAAACTAATATATAATTAATTCCAGGAATTGCTTTGAAAAATTTGCCGCATGAGACATAGTTTACTGTTTCAGAGGCTGCAAAAAGCTGGCTGCGACGTGCCAATAAATATTATACAAGGTATTTTTGTGAGATGTGTACTATATGTTTTTCCTATTTACAAAAAAATCATGATAATTGACTGGTTAGTTGTATCAATGTTAGTGCAAAATTTGTGCTGAGTACACATTTTTAGATGTAAAAAACCAAGTTTAATATTCACTCGTAATGACATCAAATTGTGTCGATATATTTGGAATTAGAGATTATTTTATAAATCTCTGTCTATTTTGATTCATGTATTGCTCTTAAAGAACTTACTCATATATATACATATATATGCATTTATTCATTTGTTTTCTATTTCAGGAGAAAAAATCAACCATGAACTAGGATTGAATGCCGAATTAATTATATTTTTAATATTGTAAAATAAGTTATTTTGAGTTAAAGTTGTATATATTAAATTTTGTTATAAAATTATCTCAGGATTTTGTTATTTTGTAATAAAAGTTTACTTTGTGAAATTGTGTTCTTTTATTTTATTTTTAATCCAAATTTATTTTTCATCTAAAAAGTAAAAAACAATTCCATAATTATATCCTATTCATGTCCGGTTTATGTCCGGAATATCCCGCGCGGGATATCCTACAGAACGTCCCATAGGTGCGACATATTAACATGTTTCGGATAAGATCAGGATAAGCGGGATATCCGTAAGGCTATCGCAGGGACAATGAATGTCCGCGCGTGGATATCCTGTGGACGTTTTCCAGGATGTCTTGTGTTGTCTGGGGTGCATTCCATAGACCTTATAAAATACGTATATAGAATAAAAAGCTAACTATATATTGAATAATACCTTATGTCCAGGATTCTACAACTAATTTGTTCAATTTAGATTTCTATTATATACTAATATTAGTATATAATAGAAAATAATATCTGTTAGTGCTCGAAAAGGTGGAAATAATATTTCATTTTCCATTTTTTACCAGTAGCAACTTGTTTTGTTGTTGGTGACCCAAAAATATATATTTTTGGGCATATATCCCAGTAAACATGCGATATGGCCACAACATCGTGGCAATATTTTATTTAGGTCGTGTGACATGCGGTTCCCATATTCATTTTCCTCGATATTTAATGGATACGGCCGCAAATTTATGTAACTATCGAACAACTATCGAGGTTCGGTCTCTGGCGCACGTGGCGTTCGTGATACATGAAAATCGACGTTGACCCACATATGTTTGTTTATTATGATAAGACCGTCTGACGTAAGGCGTTCACCCCAGTCATGACGTCATTGGCGAATGAAAACGATTCGGTCATGACGTCATACAAAATGGCGACTCAGTTATGACGTAATAGCACCTGAAAGTGATGACGTAATGCAATTAATATTCTTTTCTGTACGAATAAGCATTTATTTACGTGAATAATAAGAAATTTTACAATATTTAAATATTACAAATTAGAATTGTAGTTTTGAAATTATAAAATTTTAACATGAACTATACTAGAAAACTTTTTACAAATTATTCAATCTTAACATATTAATAACAGTATATTTAATGAAAATTGTTGTATATCTAATGAACGTAATTCTATTTTTGGGGCGTGAAGTGTGAAGTGTTGCATAAGTATTCTATCGCCACTTCCTTATACATCAAACAGCCTGCCTATTTTTCATTATTTCATTCTATCGCCAGTTCATTGCATCAAATGCCAGGATACAGATTATGCACATATGACATACTGCCCCAAATTTTGGAAGTTTTCTAAAACAAATTCAAACATAATGTGATTTACTGTATATAATATAATATATATATACAGCTACCATATGTGTAGCTACCTACATGTTCAGTGTACAAATCTCCATCATCTTAAAGTCGCTTTTACACATACATTTTTAACACTGACTGATTTCATTCTATCGCCAGTTCAATACATCAAATGCGAGGATACAGGATATTCATATATGATGTACTTCTTGGAAGTTTTCTAAAACAATTTGAAACATAATGTGTTTTATTGAATCTAATAATATATATACCACTCCATATGTGTAGCAACTTACATATTCAGGAGACAAATCTAAATCGTCTTCGAGTCGCTTTTGCACATACATTTTTTTTAACCTGATTGAATTCATTATATCTTCAGTTCATTATACATCAATACATCAATCAAGTTCATGCATATATGACATACTGTTCCCAATTTTAGAGGTTTTCTAAAACAATTATAAATATAATGTATTTGTTACCAAATAATATATATACAGCAACTATATATGAATCAACATATGTATAAAGAAGATAAATCTCCATTATCTTCAATTTGCTCCTAAACATACATTATTTGAGCCTGTCTAAAGATCTGTATATTGTTCATCGTTTCATTCCAATTTTGTACGACTTCTGAAATAAATATGAACATGGCATACGTGTTTGCTGTTTATATATATTTGTATAGCTATTATATTTGTAGTGACTTACATATTCAAACAATCATTCTCGATCCGCTTCTCAACCGACTAATTTAAGAGATTTAAGAAGTGAGGTTATGTCGAACACATGGATATGTTAATGTCTTAATTTAGTAAAATAATTATTTTAACCTTGATAAACGATCCTTATTATTGTCCTCAGATTTTGTAAGATATGCTATTTGGTTACCTCCTTTGTCATCTAAAGAAATCGACATAAAATAACGTTTCTTCATCCCAGGATATAATGCACTAAATGGAATTCAAAATCGTGAAGTAATTACATATCTATATAAATAATATATGATATACTTACGGTGTCATTTTTCTACACTTTTCTACAATTATCACTATGAACAAGTTGCTTAACTAAACGAATGTAATTATTATACAAAAGAAAATATAACTTGATACATGACAAATTCCTGACATATTGCGCCATTTTGTATGCGGTTAGTTTAGCTTTCGTCAAAGGAACAGTCAAACCGCTTGAGTCGGTTCAGCCAGTGGCCACGGCGCGCTGATATAAAGCTTTCTTTGTATGGTCACACACACCAGCACACAACGCACACAACGCAGCGCACGACGCGTTTGCTTCACGCCGTGTGACGTCATTGATTATGCTTTGCATGTGTGCTAACACACACCAGCGCACGACATGTATCTCACATGAAATTCAACGATGTCATTACCCCCGACAGCGCGTGTTTATGTCTCGTGAGACAACTCAATGCGAGCTTTGCGTGTATTGTAACACACACAAGCGCACGCAAGTTTAAAATCCTCTTGTGGCGTAGATTCGATAACCGCATTATAATAACGATGTCGATATTATAGAAGATCACATCGCGTGTTTACTGGGATATATATCTGTTAGTGCTCAAAAAGGTGGAAATAATATTTCATTTTCCATTTTCTACCAGTAGCACCTTGCTTTGTTGTTGGTGACCCAAAAATATATATTTTGGGTCACCAAAATGGAACATGAAATATTATTTCCACCTTTTCGAGCACTAACAGACATTATTTTTACGTTATTTGTTATGAACAACATAGACAAGATCAGTGTAATTAGACTCATGTTAATTTTTTTTCCATATCTTTTTTTATATTTCCGACAAAAAGTGAGGTAGAAAAAAGGAGCCAATTTAACAATGATATCTGTCATTTCAATGATCTCTGCTAAATGATGAGCTAGGAAGTTGAAAATTGTATATCGATTTTTTTCGAAAAAGCCTATAAAATGGCATCAAAATCATTTAAATGCCAGGGTGGGGCCGATTCCGTATGGAAACACGCCCGTACCCTTTCTATAGCTTACTTATATACTTGAAATAATTTATATAATTCTTAGAAATGTCAGAAAAGGTCCTTTAATTCTAACTTCGCTTTATTAAGTTTCTATCATAAAATACATCATGGTATTTATTTTAACAAGTTAATTTAGGTGGAATACACCATCAAACAAATTTCATAGTAGTAGCTGGAAAGGCTGTACAAGGATGCCTGAAATTATATTCGAAACATGAATTGGGTCTTTATATGCTGTACATCTGAATAATGCAGAATTATCTTATCTAAGATTTTTATAGGTCAATATTCATGGGTCAACATCTTTTTAAGACAGTCAATGGCCTTGCATGTATGTTATTAATTTTGGGAACCCTGTGAAAAACTTAACATTTAACTCGCTGATGCTTCTAAAACAGCTCATTTACCTTTATAATGAATATAGTAACAAAAATGCATTTTGGTTCAAGTTTCTAATTGGAAGTATAAAATGCCATTTCATGATCGAGTACAGCTAGTTACCTATAAAATAGGAGAATTCTATATTTAAGGTATCTAAACCTTTTATGCGGGGTTGAAGTTTAATTGCTTGAAGTGCAAGCATACAAAATGTACTTGAAATGCATTGCAATTACAGATACTCAAGTTTTGAAAAAAGAGATCAATGTAAATGTACTGTTTAACTGGATATAAAAATAATTACGTTAAATTCTAATGTATAATAAAAATTAATTTAATAGTTATTGCCGAAGAAACATTAGTTATATATGAGAGCACAACTAAAAAAGTTTCTAAATTATGTAATCATTGATAGTTTTATTCATTCTGTCTTTTTAACACTCTTTGAAGTACATTTTAATGATATTTGTCATTTCAATGATCTCTGCTAAATGATGAGCTAGAAAGTTGAAAATTGTATTTCGATTCTTTTTGAAAAGGCCTATAAAATGGCATCAAAATCATTTAAATGCCAGGGTGGGGCTGATTCCGTATAGAAACACGCCCGTACCCTTTCTATAGCTTACTTATATACTTGAAATAATTTATATAATTCTTAGAAATGTCAGAAAAGGTCCTTTAATTCTAACTTCGCTTTATTAAGTTTCTATCATAAAATACATGGTATTTATTTTAACAAGTTAATTTAGGTGGAATACACCATCAAACAAATTTCATAGTAGTAGCTGGAAAGGCTGTACAAGGATGCCTGAAATTATATTCGAAAGATGAATTGGGTCTTTATATGCTGTACATCTGAATAATGCAGAATTATCTTATCTAAGATTTTTATAGGTCAATATTCATGGGTCAACATCTTTTTAAGACAGTCAATGGCCTTGCATGTATGTTATTAATTTTGGGAACCCTGTGAAAAACTTAACATTTAACTCGCTGATGCTTCTAAAACAGCTCATTTACCTTTATAATGAATATAGTAACAAAAATGCATTTTGGTTCAAGTTTCTAATTGGAAGTATAAAATGCCATTTCATGATCGAGTACAGCTAGTTACCTATAAAATAGGAGAATTCTATATTTAAGGTATCTAAACCTTTTATGCGGGGTTGAAGTTTAATTGCTTGAAGTGCAAGCATACAAAATGTACTTGAAATGCATTGCAATTACAGATACTCAAGTTTTGAAAAAAGAGATCAATGTAAATGTACTGTTTAACTGGATATAAAAATAATTACGTTAAATTCTAATGTATAATAAAAATTAATTTAATAGTTATTGCCGAAAAAACATTAGTTATATGAGAGCACAACTAAAAAAGTTTCTAAATTATGTAATCATTGATAGTTTTATTCATTCTGTCTTTTTAACACTCTTTGAAGTACATTTTAATGATATTTGTCATTTCAATGATCTCTGCTAAATGATGAGCTAGAAAGTTGAAAATTGTATTTCGATTCTTTTTGAAAAGGCCTATAAAATGGCATCAAAATCATTTAAATGCCAGGGTGGGGCTGATTCCGTATGAAAACACGCCCGTACCCTTTCTATAGCTCATGTATATGTCTGAAATAATTTATATAATTCTTAGAAATGTCAGAAAAGGTCCTTTAATTCTAATTTTGCTTTATTAAGTTTCTATCATAAAATACATGGTATTTATTTTAACAAGTTAATTTAGGTGGAATACACCATCAAAAAAATTTCATAGTAGTAGCTGGAAAGGCAGTGCAAGGATGCCTGAAATTATATTCGAAACATGAATTGGGTCCTCTATATGCTGTACACATCTGAATAATGCAGAATTATCTTATCTAAGATTTTTATGGGTCAATATTCATGGGCCAACATCTTTTTAAGACAGTCAATGGTCTTGCATGTATGTTATTAATTTTGGGAACCCTGTGAGAAATTTAACATTTAACTCTCTGATGCTTCTAAAACAGCTCATTTACCTTCATAATTAATATATGTAACAAAAATGCATTTTGGTTCAAGTTTCTAATTGGAAGTATAACATGCCATTGCATGATCGAGTACAGCTAGTTACCTATAAAATAGGAGAATTCTATATGGTAAGGTATCTAAACCTTTTATGCCAGGTTGAAGTTTAATTGCTTGAACTGCAAGCATACAAAATGTACTTGAAATGCGTTGCAATTACAGATACTCAGGTTTTGAAAAAAGAGATCAATGTAAATGTACTGTTTAACTGTATATAAAAATAATTACGTTAAATTCTAATGTATAATAAAAATTAATTTAATAGCTATCGCCGAAGGAACATTAGTTATACGAGATCACAACTAAAAAAGTTTCTAAATTATGTAATCATTGATAGTTTTATTCATTTTATCTTTTTAACACTCTTTGAAAGTACATTTTAACACTAAGTAAAATAATTATACAGATTTATTTACATTTCTCATGTGTATGTACTGTATGTATATGCTTTGTTGTTAAGCAAATCCTAATGGTATTATGAAAGAAAGAAGATCACCTGAGTCTTCCCAAGATGCTCGTTTTAGTTGAAATACTGTTACCCAAGCTGACAACAAAGCAATCCAAATAAAGGTTCCAATTGCAGAATAAATGACATCTACAATGAAAGTAATCAATAATATTATAATATCGTATATTTTTCATATATGAGTCATTTGTAAATAAATCTGAATACATTTTCTTATGTCTTTTTGTTGCTCAAAATAACTCTTCTTAAAGGCATCATCAAAAAACCATATAGAATTGATTGCCCAAACAAAAGGAAGTATTGCAAAACCAGCTGAAATAAATTTGAATGAACAACATTGAAATTTGTGACAAGTTTATTAAAGCCACACACCTCGAAAATACCATCGGCATAAATATAGTTTACGCTCATTCGATACTTTTGAAATATCCATTTTAGCTGATTTAATCAAAGATTTATAATTACGAAAAACAATATGAATATATTATATTTTACAATGACAATATATTCTCATATTGTCAATGCGGTAAACAACAAAACAAATGAGTGACTCAGGTAACTCCATAGACCTTATATTACATGGACTGCTAGTCGAGCGCATAAAAAGTGTCAAAAGATGTTCTATGGTATGAGGGTAAATTTGCGGCCGAGAAACCATAGATAAATAAGCATAAATAGATCGCTATCTCGGGCCATTTGACGTTACACTCATTTTAATATACGAATAGATCACTACATGGCAGCACATGTACATACAGTATGTAAATTAACCCCTGGTATTACTTCTACATTTGTACATAAAATCAATACAGCCCAAAAATCTGAAAAAAAATATTATTTGAAATAAGAACAAAACATACGAAATACAAAATATATTTTCAAATATATCACAGACATATTTTTGAAGAATTATAAACTAAACAGAAATAACTGACTACTATTAATTAAAATATATTACAGACATATTTTTAAAGTACTTATTCTATTAATATTCTAGAAATAACTTATTCATATTAATTACTTAATGACTAATAATAATATATTAAAAACTTAAAAACTAAGAAGTAAAAAGTGCAGGAGTATTGATGATGTAATGACAAATTTAGAAGGAATGACAAGTAATGCAATAATTTAAAAGCATAAAAAGAACAGCACATTTTTAAAAAAGAATGAATACTTTCCAAACAAAATAATCCTAAAAACAAAACATATATATTGATATCCAAATTGAGATAAAACTAAATTCCTAGGATTAAAATTCATTTATGAGACATTCTTGTTTATTATCTCTCCATTTAATAGTTATTTTGCTATCTAATCAATCATTAATAAAGTTATATTTGACGAAATTCTTGAATAGTTTCTGTATAAGGGTTTTTTTAAACGTAAGTAACCAAAACCCTGAACTACTTTTAATTTATACCAATTGTAGCTCAAATCTATCTATCGTTTTAATCCAGTTTTTATTGCAAGGAGGTTTAGTTAAAACTATAACTAAACCCTTGCGCTTTATAAACTGTCTGGTCTTTGAGTATGCTCTCTTAATTGAGACATTATCAAAATTCTTGCCCTTACATTTTAAGTTTCCGGAATATTTGAAAACTTCTCAGAACATTGTATACTCTGTTGGAATTTATCCTTTAAGTTATTGCATTGCATTTTAATTCCGAAACAAAATTTGATGTATCATACATCTTCTGGGTGTTAAGGCACTCCTACGCCTTATCATTGCATTCTGCGGCAATTTGCAGCTACCATCAAGGACTTCTATTGAATATATTGTTATATCATATTAATTGAAGATATTGTAATTATCATATTAAATATTTTTGCTGCAATTAGTATGAAAAAATACCTTTTCGGAAAACTGGTGTCAGAATAGGTGACTTTTAACCTGCACTTCACAATCTTAGAGGTGCTGCAAAAATCTTTTTCAAGGTGTTTAGGCTTCCATCTCCTAAGAACATAAGATTCATTTATTAATATTTTTTTGCAAATGTTATTGAAGTATTTAGAGTTATATTTACTTGTCCTTGTCCTTAGAGTTGCAGATTGTTCTTCTGGTTCTGTATCAGAGCATTCTCCAGTGACTTGAAAACTATTTTGTTATTGCCGTAAAGGAGACACTTCTATTTGGTTTCGATTTCAAATTATCGTTGATTTGTGCCACAAACCGAAGAGTTAGGTCATCCATTAAAAGATTATTCGCCCTCTGCATCCAAATTGAAAGCATCTTTATACACACAAGTTTTTACACACAAATATATATAATATATATTTACACAAATATATATATATATATATATATATATATATAACATTTTAATAGTATTGTGATGATACATATTCATTATATGCATAATACATCATTATAGACATGCATTTTTTTATTATATTTGGGGTTATAACAATTTGGCACATAACACTTTATCATTTTAACTTAATAATAAATGAAAAAAGTATTCACCAAAACATAATTATATATAAACAATCACAGAAAATCTCAACTACAATACGCGATGACAACTTGACAACTTATAGAAGATGGCCGATCAAATCAATGTAGATCAACAAGCCAGCTGCTAGATCAATGAAATTGGAAATCGTAGCGCCATCCTTCGAACTATTCAAATACCAATCCATTTCAAAACACGGTAATCTTCATTTGTTCGGAGATTATCGGCCATGCGAGAAACATCAAAAAAATACATACGAATGCATACATAGATAAGTAAACATCCATAGATACATCATAGATAAATAAGCATATTCGCCCAGAGTGTGATTGCAGCGCCGTAATAAATATAAACTAATTGTGACTATCAGTGGGTGGTTTTCATCATTTCATGGCTACTGAGGGCATGGATAAGTAAGCGTAAGTTCTCAACATTTGTTCGGAGAATACAGGCCATGACTGAGGGGTCCATTTGTAGTCGCAAATTTGGCGCTAGTGAGCCGATGAAAAAGTATTTTCAAATGTTTTATGTCGGTTACTAAGAAACGTCAGTGTTATTTTTGTGTCAGTTTACAAAATGGCGATTCTTGTTCGTTTGTGTTTGTATATTTGTTAATAAAGATTTCATTAGAAATTGCTCTCAAATGCATAGCAGCTCGACAATATGAATAGAACAGCTTCAAACTCATATGGAGGACTTAATTACGTAGTGCATTGACACATTAGTCTAATCATAATACACTTTAACGAAAGAGGCCAGTTCTAGGAAATTATGTAAGAAATCAAGTATAAGCTTCTATAAGAAAGATATATCACACAAATGGAAATCTTCAAGCTGTTTAAAATTGGATTACCACTTCACACGGATCTAATATGCTTGGGAGAAAATGAATTGCTTAAGAATGTCAAATTTATCACGGGAAGATTATTAGTTAATGAGAGTTAAGAATGACAGACGATGTAATGAACTAAGACTATAATGCATTATTTACTAAATTTCACTTAATATTTATATTAATAAGTAGAAAAAAGTGTAGAAGTTACTACAGTATATCTTCTTTTATCTATGGATGTGATATATAAACCGGTGTACATAGATAAGTAAACATAAATAGATCGCTATCTGAGACATTACCGCCATTTTAATATTTTTAGCGATCTGAAGAAGGCAGCACTTGTTCAGTATATAAATCAACCGCTGGTATTATTCCTAGATATGGTTCGCATACGTAATTCAAAATAAGAAAACCTAAATAATTTCTTATATTGGAAATGAGAAAAAAAAACATACGAAGTACAAAATATATTTTCAAGTATATCACAAACATGTTTACATAATAATAAATTTTTTTATAAATGTAATAATCAATATATACATAATAATAAGTATTATAATTTTACAATTATAAGTAACTAAAAAAAGTATTCACAATGGTATGATAAATTTACAAGGAACAATCAATATGAATTACTGAATGATCAATAATATATAGCAACTACACAGAGATTATGTAGAAGCATTTACAATAAAATGTTAAACTTAAAAATAACGATCAATATGAATTACTTAATGATCAATAATATATAGCAACTACACTGAGATTGTGTAGAAGCATTTACAATAAAATGTTAAACTTAAAAGTAACGATCAATATGAATTACTTAATGATCAATAATAATTAACAACCAGACAAAGATTGTGTAGAAGCATTTACAATAAAATGTTAAACTTAAAAGTAGCGATCAATATGAATTACTTAATGATCAATAATATATAACAACTAGACAGAAATATTGTAAAAGTTTTCATAAGTATAATGAATTTACACGAACTGACTAATATTAATTTCTTAATGACTAATATTAATATATTAAAAAGAGAAGAAAAAGTATAGAGTCTAAGAATGTAGTATATAGAGTATATAAAAAGATAATGGAATAGTATAATTAGAAGAAATGACAAATAATGAACAAATTTAAAAAGTTAAATCCTGCAGACATAAAATATATATATTGATATCAAAATTGATAGAAAACTAAATTCCAAGAATTAAAATTCATTTATGAGTCATGCTTCTTTAACATTAACTTTGCATTTGATAGTTATTAACTTCCCGAAGGAGAAGTTTATGTTTTCATCAAAAAATCCGATTCGCTAATTTTATGTTTTCTCGACGTTTCAAGCCATTCTGAATCGAATGAGACCAAATTTGGAAAAAGTATGTGTGTGTGTGTGTGTGTGTGTGTGTGTGTGTGCGTGTGCACCAACAGATTTTTTGCCGTAAATCGCCGTTTTCTCAAAAACGGCTGGACCGATTTCAAAAATTTAAAAGCCATTTGATGTATCTCGACGAGGACTATTGTTTGTCAGTTTTGTGCGACGATCGGCCAAACCGTTTCTTCGTAAATAGCAGAGAAGTGAAAACTCTTTCGTCCACGTTTTAGCCCGCAGTTATGAATCGATTTTGAAAATTCAAAAACCGTTCGAAAGATATTGGTTGGGAATCGTGCTGATTAGTTTTTGGTAGAGATCGGCCGGGTCGTTTTCTTGTAATAAAGTTTAAAAAAAAAAAAATTTCGACGATTTTTATGATTATTTTTTTGACGATAGATACCATAGTCTTCTATATCATACTAAAATATTACGGCCCTACGACAACTGGTTCAGCTTTAAAAATTCGTCAAAGTTTGCAAAAATCAGTATGGTCTTTTTGGCATTTGTCAAAATTAGACTTTGGATCGACGTTTTCTCAAAAACGCCTGAACCGATTTTAGAAATTTAAAAGCCATTTGATGTATTTCGGTGAGGACTATCGTTTGTCAGTTTTGTGCAACGATCTGACAAGCCGTTTCTTTGTAATTCAAAAAAACTTTTCGTACACATTTAAGCTCATCCTACCGAACCGATTTTAAAAAATCAAAAACTGTTCGAAAGATATTAGTTGGGAATGATACTGATTAATTTTAGGTGAAAATCTACCGAGCCGTTTTCTTGTAATTAACTGTTGAAAAAAAATTTAAGCCGATTTTCATGGCACTTTTTTGGCGATATACATCATGGTCTTATAGAACTTACTGTAATATATGGCCTTACGACAAGAAGTTTAATTTTACAAATTCGTCAAAGTTTTCTAAAATTATTATTGTTTTTTTCAAAGTAGGATTGATAAAGAATATTATTTACACATTTTTTTGATTAAGTCGATTATTTACACATATCGGGAAGTTCATGTAACTTGCCTCAAGGCTAAATACCAAACCAACTAGTTTTGCTTTCCAATCAATCATTAATAAAGTTGCATTCTACAATATCTTGAATTTCTTATGATTCGATTGTGTCAATAGAACAGTGCAGCAGTCCTTTCGGCTGGAATGTTAAGAATATTTCTGAGCATTTTATACTCTGTTGCAATTTATACCTTAAATAATTGCATTGTTTGTCTATCCTTCTTAACTCCCTCAACATATAATGGATGTGTCATACATTTTACATGCCCTCGGAATGAAGACACTCCTATCCTTAGTCACTAGATTCTGCTGCAATTGGTATTCCCAAGAACATCTAATAAACATAACATGTTGTAATATAATATCAAGTCGTAATAGCAAATGGTATTAAAATATTCAGAATTATTATTACCTTTTCCACTGGAGTTGCAGAGTGTTCTCCTGGTCATTATAGACATGAGAACTATTCTGTGAAATATAATTGGACATTTCTAATTTGTTCACTTCATTAAGCCGGAAAGAAGTGCATTTTTATATTATTTCTGAAGTTACCACAAGTTGGTGCGTTACATTTTGCCATATTAAATTTCACATAAATGCTTACTTGAATACAATTAATTACAGAAACAATATCGAACCACAAACTTTGATACAAAATGACGAATGGCAAATCTAAGCGAGTAATTTTGACATTTGAAACCATCATATTTTGAATTTAGTAGCGACATCTTTTTTTTGCTAAAAAACTGTAGTCCTTTCCAAAACAGGGTAATATACATTTGTTCGGAGATAACTCCCCATGCCGGTGTATTGCAGTGTATTTGTTGATTTATATTTCGATTTGATTGTATATTTATCATAATATAATATTATCTAGTATATTTTTGTTATTATTGTACTATTACAAAACATAATACGATTGTAATACCAAATTTAGTTTCAAATACCCGTGTACTATAACTCATTAATTTTCATTTCAAATTTTGCGCCATTAATTGTGCCAAAAGCAGCGCCATCACGTCGAGCGGAGGACCCTTTAGGTATTCTGTGAATGTAATGGTCATTATATTATCAAGGTATTATTATATTGTCTAGGGTAATGGTAATAACCAAGAAAAGCGGACAATTTATATCACGGTAGAACGGAGTAAATGCAGAAAACCTCTTGTAAATTCTTGTGAAATATGATAAATTTTTGTCAGTTTGGCTATTATTATGTTTTTGCAAAACCTACAATTAGGAAACTTAAGTCGATCTTGTGAGTACCCTCTGTCTGTGCCATATCGCTGTCAAAATCATTAGTTATCTGCGTTTTTTTTTTTTTTGACAAGTAAACAAAAATTAATATATTTTTAGGTAAACTTATCTTGTTAATAACATAGAATGGACGTCCACACCCCAGTAGACGTGATTAATAAGGTATAATAACTAAAATCTAAAGCTGAATATATTTTAAAATTTACATAATATATATATATATATATATATATATATATATATATATATATATATATATACAGGGTGCTTCAAAAAAATGTATACACACTTTGAACGTCAATAGAAAATTTATTTACTGTTCTACAAAGTTAAATTTCAGGAAAATAGAAAGCTGAAAGTCGAATGTAAATGAAACACAAATAACAAATGTTAATACTGTTCAAATTGTGACCTGCAGCGTCAATACAATTCTGAGTACGAGTCATTGATTTTGTACATCACAAGATTGCAATTTTGTGAATGGATTCAGGAGATGGTGAAACGTGAATCGGGATTTATGGGTAGCATCATTTAGCCCCGCACTATCACAGGGACGTACGAGCTTACCTGGATCAAAATTTGTCGCGCCAGTGGATAGGACACAGGGGGCCAGTTGAGTTTCCAGCACGCTCTCCAGACCTTGCACCACTGGATTTCTTCTTGTGGGGCACAGTAAAAGATGAGGTGTACAAACGTAAACCATGTAACCTAGACATTGTTTGGAATGAGATTCAAGCAGTGGGTGACTCATACTCAGAATTGTATTACCACTGCAGGTCACCAATTTGAACATTATTGAAATTTGATATTTATGTTTCATTTACATTGGACTTTCAGCTTTCTATTTTTCTGAAATTTAACTTTGTAGAACAGTAAATAAATTTTCTATGGAAGTTCTATGAAAGTGTTTATACATTTTTTTGAAGCACCCTGTATATATATATATATTTATATATGTATATATATATATATATATATATATATATATTTATATATATGTTAAATTTTAATAATTTTGATGTTGAGAGATGATACATCGGACAACGTGCTTTGCGACATTTACTATACAATAAAAAATTCGTTTTAAAATTTTATATAATTTTTCCGATTTAAAGTGACAAGAATTGTTTTCATTGTGCATTGGTGAACAATTGACACGAAACAATATGTCGAAACGTATGGAAACAATAAAAATGTTATAAGTTTATATAAGTTTTCAATTGATGTATTGCCCTGAAGACTGAATCTCATATATATATATATATATATATATATATATATATATATATATATATATATATATATATATATATATATATATGATAGTTTTGTCTACGTTGATACATATTTGTAATATTTTTGCAGCCCAACCGTCGAATTAAAAAAAGGTTAAATAACAAAATTATTTATTCCATTATAAGTTTCGACACTTGATGTGTGTCATCATTCAATAATCTAAAAAACATATAACATAAATACAAAGTTGATGATAAATATAAATATATAAAAAGGAGGAAATTATACATACCAAACCAAGAAAAACAACAGAAAAAATTATGATCTAAAATTGATTGAACACTAAATTTGTGTAAAATAATAAAATACTATTATATTAACAAACGAGAAATAAAGGAGCACATATTTCCCTCCTATATTTAATGTTATTGATAGCGGCGCATTGTGGACACTGTTCAAGGTTACTACGCAGTGTAGTCAAGCAAATGTAATGAAGGAGTGGGAGCGAGTTGTGAGAAACGAAAGAAAAACAGAGAAGAAATATAACTAACAAAATATTTTGGGGCTGCAAAAATATTACATACTAGCTGACGCGGCAAACGTTGTTTTGCTAAGTAAGGTATATTCTAAAGAATTCTAGAGAATCAAAAATATTAATACTTTAAGTGTATAAGGATGAGTTGTTTTAATGCAATATAATACAATGATGAATTATAAAAACAATGAACCTCATTAGTTTATCTATACTTTGTCAATACAATCAAACTGGAAGATTTATACACTTTCTATAGAAAACATAGTATAATCTATCCAAGTCTTTTTTGGTCTTTCAACTTATTGATTACGTTTCAAGTTTTTCAGATTCTTTTTGGATTCTGGATTTTGTGTATAATTGTTAATAATACTACTGAGCTTATACACAATTTTCAAATTTTTGCGAGGAGAGATAGAAAATGAATTAAGTATTTCTTCTTTGACCTGATTTTTGAAGAGTTTCAAGTAACATTCGATAAATTAAAGTAAATTTAATAAAAAGTATGTATGTAGAGCAGGGCAAAGCACAAAGGTCCAATTTGATTTTGAGCAAATATAAACTATATTGTAAATAACAATTATATCACAATAAATTACACATATCAAACGAACAATTATCTAACTACGTTCAGTAAACTGCCTTCTACTTCATCATTGTAGAAATGTGCTTTTTTGATGTCTTTCAAAAATTTGTTATTTAGACCTTTTTACCCTTTAGGCGTGGTAACTTGCGCCTTAACTTAAGCCTTATTATAATTTTAAATGTATTTTACAAAATAATTACATTTTTAACTAATGCTAGAAAACTACCAACGGAAGAAAATACTTTTATTATGGATTTTCAAAGAGAACCGTTTATCTCCCTCATTTCAAAGATTACCGTTTTCAAATCAAGGTTATAGCTGGTTATACATATTTTTGCCTGTACATGTAATGCTTGACTTTACTAATTTTTGACACATCGGTGGTGGACCTTTTTAACCCCGGACCTTCATATATTACTATCTATTCTTCGATAAATTCTGGAAAATTATAATTTGATCGATACCTAATTTAGGTTCTGAATTTAAATAACATAAATAAAAAATAATATAACCTAGAAAATGTTTTATAAATACCAATGAGTATATAATCATACAAATGAGATCTTTCAGAGCACCGTGTTTAAGAAAAATATGCCAAAAAGTGCATTTTCATATTAACATTTCAAAAAAGTTGATATTTTGAGTCTCTAGTAACACTTGCGGCCCGTTTACTAACGTTTTTGTATATAAATAAAACTACAAACAAAACTACTTACTACAATTTAATCATAATTAAATCATAATCATCTGTCAAAAACGTTTGACATTTCACGTATTAGCCACTGTCCATTGTTTTATTTCAATTACGCTTCTGCAAAAATTTTCAAATTAAAAATGTGAAGTTTTTACGCGATTTTGAAATAATATCTCACCTTTCCGACCATCTCTGGATTGGCACGAATTTTTCAAGACTAAGACTGTTCAAATCGGTTTAGCCGTTTTCGAGTTTTACTAAGACATTTGAAAAAGAGCTGCATTTATATATATATATATATATATATATATATATATATATATATTGAAATATGTGAGTTTGGTGTTGATATATATTTTGATGAGTTATTTAGAATCGGGCAGTAACACCAAGTAAAGAAAAAAAACTAAAGTAGTTTTTAAATACTTTATTTATCCATACGTTTCGGTCTTCATCGAGACCGTCATTCAGTGGAAAACTAAAAGATTTTATATGATGTAGGAGGCAATAATATAAAGTTATAACTTATATATAAGTACTTACAGAATTAATTATACAAAAATACACTACACTATTACACTGTGATAACCAGGCTATTAATAATTGGAACATTTAAACTAATTAATTTTTTTAGACAATTTTTGCTTACATTCTAGTGTGTACAAATTGACTAACGTCTAAAAACTGAATGAATTGTGTTTACAATTTTTTTGAGAAAGTGTAAAAAAGACCGGCAGACATATGTTTTTTGTAAAATAATAAAATAATAAAAATACACGCTTCATTCAGATATGGTGGTGTTTTTGAAAATAGTCGTGAGTTATTTTATAGTCATAAATTTATGGCTGTATCCTTGTGTAAAGATATTAAGCAACCTTCGCTAAATCGTCTTTTAAATAAATTATTTTCGAAATGTAGGATCGTGGGATTGGAAAAATCAATGCTATGTTTGAGTTCATTGATATGATCTGTTAATTGTGTTTTATACTGATTTTTATTTTTTGAATTGTTTTTGTGTTGAGATGTTCTTTTGTGCAGGTTCTGACTAGTTTCACCTATGTAAACGCAATTACAATCTAGACAATTAAGCTTATAAACTAGATTACTTAAGATTCTTGGGTTAAATTTTGATTTTAATTTTGTAAAAAGAGTTGAAAAAGTATTTTCGGAAGTACAAACTACTCTAATATTATTTTTATTGAAAAGTTTTCTCCACGGGTAATATAATTCTTTGATGAAAGGTAAACTTATAGTTCCGACGTAGTTTTCAAGGTTTGGGTTATTAATTAAATTATTGTGACGGTTTTGGAGATATAAGATTCTATTTTTTGTTATGGATTGGATGAGGTGTTGTGGGTAGGAGTTTTTGGTTAGGATTTGTGAAATGAGAGAGAGATTCTTTCTTAAAAATTTACTGTGTGATAATAATAATGCGTGGTCAATTAAGTTTATGATTGTGCCTATTTTGATAGAGAGGGGGTGGTAAGAGTGGTAATTAAGATATCGGCCTGAGTATGTTGGTTTGTGATACCAATCAGTTATTATATTATTATTTTCGCGAAAGAGTTGTACATCTAAGAAACTGATAGATTTATTATTTTCTAATTCATAAGTGAATTGTAGATGTTGGTTGTGGGCATTAAAAGAATTTACCAGAGTTGTTGTGTCACTGTTTGGGATGCATGTTATGATGTCATCAACATATCGATAGTAAAAAATTTGTTTATTGTAGGAATTTAAAATTGCGTATTCTATGTGTTGAAGGGCTATTTCAGCTAAAGATGGGGAGGCTGGAGATCCCATTGGTGTACCAAATGTTTGGAAGTAGAATTTACTATCGAACTCAAAATATGTGTTAGAAATTAAAAATTTAATTGTTTCTCGAAACCAGTGTAGGGAAATTGTGGTGTGGAAGGATATATCGTGCCATTTTTTAGTTATGGCTTCAAGGATAAGGTCTAATGGAACGTTTGTAAACAATGATACTACGTCTAAACTAATTAAAACGTTATCATTTGGAACTGTAATTTGTTTAAGTTTTTCGACAAACTCGAAAGAATTTTTTATGTGAAATGGGGATTGTTTAGTGACAGGAGTTATGGAATTGTTTATATATCTTGATAATTTATAAAGTGGTGAGTTAATGTCTGATACAATAGGACGGAAAGGTAAATTAGGTTTATGGATTTTGGGAAGACAGTATAATCTTGGGTGGTAAGGATGTAAGTTTTTTAAACTTGAAGCTGTGTCTTTGGGTAACTGTTTATTAGTAACGAGTTTGTCGATAAACTTGTGGCAACTACGGTTTATGTGATCTGTAGGATCATTAACAGCGATGTTGTAAGTTTTTTGGTCTGAGAGTAAATTCGAAACTTTATCTAGGTAATCTTTTTTGTTTAACACAACGGTTACATTTCCTTTATCGGCTCTAGTAATAATGATTTCAGGATTATTTTTCAAAAAAAGTTTACATTGTTTCAGATCTTTTAAGATATAGTTATAGTCAAGGTTTGTGCATGAGGATTTTGTAAATGAGATGAGTTTTTTGCAAAAGATGGATCTGGTTAAATTTTGATATTTAGATTCTTTAATTTGTTGTAAACAATTTTCTAGGTTACTGATAATCTTAATGAAATTGAATTTGTGAGAATTGATAGGAACCGCAAAATTCGGGCCTAGGGCAAAAATATAACGTAACCTTTCAGGGATGTCAACGTTTGAAAAATTCTTTAACCATTTATTTATGGTGCTATCGTCTAATGTGATTTGCGTTGTTTCTAATTTTTGTTGATATAATTTTTCATATTTGTTTTTATAAGAATTTTTAAGTTTTGATGAAAGTTTATTATTTCTGAGTTTTTCAAAATAAAAGAAGTTATTTAAAATTTCGATTTCCAAAACCGTCACAATAATTTAATTAATAACCCAAACCTTGAAAACTACGTCGGAACTATAAGTTTACCTTTCATCAAAGAATTATATTACCCGTGGAGAAAACTTTTCAATAAAAATAATATTAGAGTAGTTTGTACTTCCGAAAATACTTTTTCAACTCTTTTTACAAAATTAAAATCAAAATTTAACCCAAGAATCTTAAGTAATCTAGTTTATAAGCTTAATTGTCTAGATTGTAATTGCGTTTACATAGGTGAAACTAGTCAGAACCTGCACAAAAGAACATCTCAACACAAAAACAATTCAAAAAATAAAAATCAGTATAAAACACAATTAACAGATCATATCAATGAACTCAAACATAGCATTGATTTTTCCAATCCCACGATCCTACACTTCGAAAATAATTTATTTAAAAGACGATTTAGCGAAGGTTGCTTAATATCTTTACACAAGGATACAGCCATAAATTTAAGAACTGACAACAATTCGCTTTGCAATGACTATAAAATAACTCTCGACTATTTTCAAAAACACCACCACATCTGAATGAAGCGTGTATTTTTATTATTTTATTATTTTACAAAAAACATGTCTGCCGGTCTTTTTTATACTTTCTCAAAAAAATTGTAAACACAATTCATTCAGTTTTTAGACGTTAGTCAATTTGTACACACTAGAATGTAAGCAAAAATTGTCTAAAAAAATTAATTAGTTTAAATGTTCCAATTATTAATAGCCTGGTTATCACAGTGTAATAGTGTAGTGTATTTTTGTATAATTAATTCTGTAAGTACTTATATATAAGTTATAACTTTATATTATTGCCTCCTACATCATATAAAATCTTTTAGTTTTCCACTGAATGACGGTCTCGATGAAGACCGAAACGTATGGATAAATAAAGTATTTAAAAACTACTTTAGTTTTTTTTCTTTACTTGGTGTTACTGCCCGATTCTAAATAACTCATCAGTATATATATATATATATATATATATATATATATATAAGTATATATATATATATATATATATATATATATATATATATATCTTGATATTGTTTGTTTCGACTTTGAAACATTATATGATACAGTTTTGCAGCCACAAGTCGAAAAATAAAACAAGAACTTTAATATATATATATATATATATATATATATATATATATATATATATATATATAAAGCAAGAGGTTTTTCTTCAGATGGTGAAATAATATGATAAAATTGTCAATTGACACGTAATACATTTTCCAAACTGACAACATGTTTGTTTGAAATAAGCTTTTTTATAATAAAATATATTATTTATTTTAAGTTTACAATTTTTTTAAAATTGTCATAACTAGACGTTATATCAATTTTTTATTTCATATTTATTTTTTCATGCAATTTTGTGTGTTTTTGTGTTATTTTTCAAAATTTATTTGTATGCACTGAAGATGGGTCAAATCAAGACCCGAAACGTATGTTCTCTAAATAAAAACATTTTCCAATAAAATTGTTTTTTAATTACTGGATGGATGCCCAAGAAACAATTTTATCATATATATATATATATATATATATATATATATATATATATATATATATATATATATATATATATATATATATCTATATATATATAAATCTCGTGTCACGATGTTGGTTTGCGATGGACGCCCAAACTACTGGACCGATTTTAAATTTTAATGGCTCATCGTGTGCATATATATCCAACTTAGGTTATAGGAAATTTTGAAAAGTAAATTTGAAACATAAATATATAATTTTCATAAATTTCTAAAAATTTTGACAGAAAATGACCAAAAAAAAACAAAACACTAAAATGACAAATGTCAAAATTAAAGGAAATTTGGATATATAATTTTTGAAAAAAAAATTTGACATTTCAAAAAATAAAATTCAAAAACATGTACATATATAGAAATATCCAACATTTATATCCAAATTTGATGAAATGCTGCATTCAAATTCACTGTTTATAGTTTTAAATCTAATTAAAAATCAATGCTTAAAAATTTAAATAAATGTTGACATGAAAAAAAAATTAAATGTCATCTGTCAATATTTATGAAAATAATTATATAAATAGATTTATGATTTAGATTTAATTGATTAGCTTACCAAATTATTTCGGAAACCAAACTTCATTAATTAAAGATTAGAGATCACAATAAAAAAGCGGCACTTGAATTTAAAAATAATCATAACCAAAATTTTGACATTTCACAAAAAAAAGAATGTTTAACGAGTTACTTCAATAAGACGCAAATAAATTAATTATTCCAAGTTATGTTATAGAAAATATTGCCTAACAAATTATAGATACAAAACAATATTGTAAAATAAATATTTTCAAAAAATTTTGACAGAAAATGGCCAAAAAAAAAAACAAAACACTAAAATGACAAATGTCAAAATTTATGGAAAATTTGAGTAAAAAAGATTTATGATTTTTGAAAAACAAAAATTGACAGTTCAGAAAATATAATTCAAAAACATGTACATATATAGATATATCCAACATTTATATCCAAATTAGATGAAATGCTATATTCAAAATCACAATTTATAGTTTTAAATCTAATTAAAAGTCAATGTTTATAAAATTGAAAAAATATTGACATGAAAATCGTCAAATGTCATTTGTCAAAATTTATGAAAATAATTATATAAATAGATTTACAATTTATATTTATTTGATTAGCTTACCATATTATTTCGGATACCAAAACTTCATCAAAACCTTATAGATCAGAGATCACAATAAAAAAGCGACATATTGAAGTTAAAATTAATCATAAACAAAAATTTGACATTTCACAAAAAAAATGTTTAACGACTTCAATAAGAAACAAATATACTTAATATAATTCCAAGTTATATTGCCGAACAAATTATAGATACAACACAATATTGTAAAATAAATATCATATATTAATTTTCGACCAAAAAGGAAATATTTTGACATTTACAAATATACTGCATATTGAATATATGAAATTGGCATTCACTAGCTGACCCGGCAAACGCTGTTTTGCCATCAAAAATATTTTTCCGCATTTCAGAAGTTCTTATAATATACATGATATATTAATAATAATGTTATATTTTTATTACACGAATTTCTTTACATTTTGATAATTAATTCGAACGCATCATAGTGCTTTGTTTATTTTAATTTTATTTATGTCAAATAGTGAAATATTTTCAATCAATGAATAAATTAGATTTTAGTCTGAATCATCGCAGTACCATTATCTAAATATATAATTTTTATATAAATATCCGATTTTTTACTTTTGCATTTAATTTAAAAATATTGAATGTCAATTTCACATATCCAATATGCACTAAATTTTTAAATGCCAAAATATTTCCTTTTTGGTTCGAAATTTAATATAATATGATATAATTTATATCTATAATTTGATTGCCAATATTGCCTATAACATAACTTGGAATAATTAATTTATTTGTATCTTATTGAAGTCGTTAAAAATTCATTTTTTTGAACTGTCAGAATTTTGTTTATGATTAATGTTAAATTCAATACGTCGCTTTTTTATTGTGATCTATAATGTTTTAATCACTTATCATATAAATTTTCGACTGCAAATTGATATTCATACTATCCCTGAAACTAACATGGATAAAGTTCTGAGAAATCCGAGTCCAAATCTATAAAATGTTTGATTTTTGGCACTTTTATTAATTTTTTATCAATTTTTGTACTGTAAAATAATGGATGATTATTTATCAAAATTGTAATATTTAGACTATAATTTTAGATGTATACTTTTTATTTTGGCATTGAATTATTTTCATTGAAATCAAGTGAAACATAAATATATTTATTTGATATTTATATAAAACATATAATTAAAATATGCATTAAAATCATATTGTCTATAAATGATATGTCATTTTATAAATAGTATTTATTACTTTGGTGCTTCATATGGGTATGAATTTGTAATAAAATATATTCTTTCTGACAAATAGTTAAAAACTTGTTATAATTTTCAAAATTATTTGACATTTCATACTTCAAAAATTAATTCACTCGCATCATAGCGTTTTGTTTATTATACTTTTGTCATGTCAAATACGTCAATATTTATTTATTATAAATTAATAATTATTTTAAGTGATCAATGAATATATTATATGCTTGTTAAATTCATAAAAAAGTGCAAATTCAACACGGGAATATTGTGGAAATAAATATTTTTTTACATAAAGATCTGATTTTTGACATTTGCATTTCATTTCAAATTAATTATAACTGTCAAAATATTTTCTTTTGGATCGAAATTTAATATAATATGATATAATATTTAGTTTGTCTAGTTTGTTTTTGTCAGATTGCAATGATACCTTCAGATTGTACTATTCCATTTAAGAGGTTACAATTTTCTGTATGATCTCAACTCATATAATAATAATATTTTATTTTAATTACACAAATTTCTTTACACTTCGATAATTAATTCCAACGCATGATGCAGGTGTTTTGTTTATTTTAATTTTGTTTATGTCATTTTTTTTAAAAATTAATGAATAAATCAGGTTTCAGTCTAAATTAACAAATCAGTATCTTCATCTGAATATACAATTTTTTATATAAATATTTGATTTTTTACATTTTCATTTAATTGAAAAATAGTGAATGCCAATTTCATATATTCAATATGCAGTATATTTGTAAATGTCAAAATATTTCCTTTTTGGTCGAAAATTAATATATGATATTTATTTTACAATATTGTGTTGTATCTATGTGTTCGGCAATATAACTTGGAATTATATTAAGTATATTTGTTTCTTATTGAAGTCTTATTGAAGAACTTGGAATTATATTAAGTATATTTGTTTCTTATTGAAGTCGTTAAACATTTTTTTTGTGAAATGTCAAATTTTTGTTTATGATTAATTTTAACTTCAATATGTCGCTTTTTTATTGTGATCTCTGATCTATAAGGTTTTGATGAAGTTTTGGTATCCGAAATAATTTGGTAAGCTAATCAAATAAATATAAATTGTAAATCTATTTATATAATCATTTTCATAAATTGTGACAAATGACATTTGACGATTTTCATGTCAATATTTATTCAAATTTATAAACATTGACTTTTAATTAGATTTAAAACTATAAATTGTGATTTTGAATATAGCATTTCATCTAATTTGGATATAAATGTTGGATATATCTATATATGTACATGTTTTTGAATTATATTTTCTGAACTGTCAATTTTTGTTTTTCAAAAATCATAAATCTTTTTTTCTCAAATTTTCCATAAATTTTGACATTTGTCATTTTAGTGTTTTGTTTTTTTTTGGCCATTTTCTGTCAAAATTTTTTGAAAATATTTATTTTACAATATTGTTTTGTATCTATAATTTGTTAGGCAATATTTTCTATAACATAACTTGGAATAATTAATTTATTTGCGTCTTATTGAAGTAACTCGTTAAACATTCTTTTTTTGTGAAATGTCAAAATTTTGGTTATGATTATTTTTAAATTCAAGTGCCGCTTTTTTATTGTGATCTCTAATCTATAATTAATGAAGTTTGGTTTCCGAAATAATTTGGTAAGCTAATCAATTAAATCTAAATCATAAATCTATTTATATAATTATTTTCATAAATATTAACAGATGACATTTAATTTTTTTTTCATGTCAACATTTATTTAAATTTTTAAGCATTGATTTTTAATTAGATTTAAAACTATAAACAGTGATTTTGAATGTAGCATTTCATCAAATTTGGATATAAATGTTGGATATTTCTATATATGTACATGTTTTTGAATTTTATTTTTTGAAATGTCAATTTTTTTTTTCAAAAATTATATATCCAAATTTCCTTTAATTTTGACATTTGTCATTTTAGTGTTTTGTTTTTTTTTTGGTCATTTTCTGTCAAAATTTTTAGAAATTTATAAAAATTATATATTTATATTTCAAATTTACTTTTCAAAATTTCCTATAACCTAAGTTGGATATATATGCACACGATGAGCCATTAAAATTTAAAATCGGTCCAGTAGTTTGGGCGTCCATCGCGAACCAACATCGTGACACGATTTATATATATATATATATATATATATATATATATATATACAAGTTTCGACATAGGATTTTATGTCATCATCAGTGGATATAAATATGGTCTTACATCAGTAGCTAGCGCATCGCACATAATTTTGCACTATCATATATACACTAGTGCAAATTTATGTGCCATGCGCTAGCTACTGATGTAAGACCATATTTATATCCACTGATGATAACATAAAATCCTATGTCGAAACGTTTGGAAAAATTAAAGATTAACTTCTAAATCTTTGCCTTTTATTTGATGTATGCCCTTGAAGAACTTACTCATATTTCTCAACATCAAAACTAACTTCTTTAACATATATATATATATATTTATTATATATATATATATATATATTAGAGATGGGTAACTCACTCCGGAGTTATCACTCCGATACAACTCCTCCCTTGGAGTGAATCCGAGTGGAGTTGTCTCACAGGATTTGCATATCCGACTTCCTTAAACTGGTATTAAATCTGTTAACTCGTACAGGCATTTAGTGTTTTTGTCGTTTTTGATTTGGGAAGGAAACGGTCACTTTCTTGTCTCGCAGGCAGTTTTATGACCTTTTTAGGTATAAAAGTCAAAATAAATACCATTGTGTATTTTCCAGAAAATACAAAAATGTTCCTTTAAAGATACAGAACAATGAAATTGTATTCAAGTGTGAATAGTTCAAATGTATAATTTATTGAATAGTAAAGGGTCATATTTCTAACTACGACAATCTTTGGCGTAACGAACGAAAATACATACATTTATTTATTATATATTATTATTTATTTATATATTGTTTTTCCATAGCCTGAAATAACAACACTTTAGAGTACAAAATTTATCAGTGATATCATTAGTATTTAAGCAGTAAAAATATTCAGTATCATATTATTACTTTTACACAATTATATAATTGTGTAAAAGTAATAATATGCTAATCGAACTACGCGATATAATATTAATTTTCAAATGGAAATAGCCGAAGAAAAATTTTGAAAGCAGAAGTATTATGTTTTGTTTTATAAATTACATAATTTTTATATAAAATTAATCCAAAAAATCAATTATTTTCTCATCAAAAGGAAATCATTAAATTGAATTTGATTCTCAAGTTTTGCGTTTTTACTTTGGTCAACACTGCTAAAAATACGAGTCACTGACTCGATCATCTGGTCGACCGAAAAATTTTACAATCCGTCATTTATTCGTGAATTTTTTAGAAAAATTATTTTATTGATAATGATTCATAAATTTTTATTTCAAATAATTAATCGGATTTGACAAATCCTTAGATACATAAACAGCTGACTATAGACCACATTTGTTTCGAATATTTCGGTTTCAAAATTGTCGGAGTCGTGGAGTTGTTTAGCAGATATAACTCCACCATGAAGCGGAGTCAAATCCGAGTCGATCCGGCTTCGGATATAATAAGCCCATCTCTAATATATATATATATATATATATATATATATATATATATATTTATTTCCAATAGCTCAATTTATTTTAATGCCAAGGGTTATCCAATAATTTTAGTCATACCTGTAGCTGTGGATGTATAAATGAATGATTATTTGTTTATTCACGACTAAAACATTGATTTTCCAAATTTATCACACAAAAAATCGTCTGCCTTTGTAATTTATAGCATAAGATATACGTATTGGAAATTGAAGTCTTTTAAAAGGTATAACATATTCAGAAAGAATTAATATATAGCATTCGCGGTATAGGTACAATATCACCTTGAATGTTTCTACCCAAAATAATTGCTTCAAAAATGTTGCCTATAATTTTTATAATTTCGTACCATATTTTAACTGGCTTTTAGTAATTTTAATCTCTAAAATACATTTTTCTCACGAATAATTCAATATACATTATTATTTAAGTTCATATTTGAAGTGAATTAATTTGTCAAATCCTGTTCGCATGTGCTCTATTCAACATAAAAGCGTTTGCTCTGCGAATTTTTTTACTATGCTCCAATTTGCTTGATATTTTGGAAATAGGCTAATCTTAATCTTAAGTTCAGAAGGGAAAACAATTTTTACTCCTTCACCACCCCCGGCTATAATTGGATTATAACTCTAATTCTGATTTTATCAGAACTTGTAATATACTATTTCAACGGTAATTAAATGAGGTACAACTTTCTCTATCATAAATTTTACCGTAACTTCTCTTATTTTGAGGGTTAAAGGGCTCGAACGACACTCTGGTTGGACAGCCGCGCACTCTTTAAACAATTATAACTCTATCAATATTTGTGTAACAAAAAAATAATAAAAAATTAGTCAGAAAAAACCCTTGAATTTCAGATATATAATGAGAAATTGGTTGTTTTTTTAATGGATTTTTTTCATGAAATCATGAGTTTTTTGAAAATCGTTTGTACTAAAGTTTGATGGTATTTTCTTGAATCCATCAAGATCTCTTAAGGGGTTAGGGGTACTTGGAATTTTTGAAAAATCGATTTTTATTTTTTTGCATTTTCATTAAGTGTAATATCTTGAAAATGCACTCTGAAAATTTCAAGTTGATCCGATGATTACTTTTTGAGTTATTGGACTCTTACCAGCGCGTTGACGCAAGTGGAAAGCTCGATACTTATACTCAAGATTATTCTCCCTCACCTCATGATGTTTTAAAAGCTTTTAAACCGATTTACGATGATCTCAGCAATGATAATTTACTTTCAAGATGTGTAGTTCAAGATTGAATCCATAATCAGAAAAAATTGACAACTCCAACTAACTAGTGTAAAAAATATGCCTAAAAACCGTGAATACTATCGTACAAATTTCTACTATCGTACAAATTGCTGAATACATATACATAATCATTATTATTGATTATGGATACCCTAGGACCTAATTGTGGCTATAATTCCCATTAGTATGCTGAAAAATTCGATGCTGCACGTGTGAAAGTGGCAGATCAGCGCGCCAACGAGAACACTCCGGGAGGCCAGAATGCTTCGTAGGCAACAGCAAATGGAAATTTTGGAAATTTGCACAATGACTGATGAACTATTATATGGTCCAGAAATAGATGACTCGGTTTAAGTAATTCAATAATTCGAATTTCTGTACGTAAATCCAATGTAAAACTTTAAACGCGTTTTTCTCAAAACTATGTTTTTTGAACCGGTGACCACTGTAACTCAAAAACCGCTTAGTAAATTTTAATGAAATTTATACAGCTCTTAGAATACATAATAAACTCGGGCCTGATTGAAAGATTTTTATTTTTTCAAAAATTTCAATTTTTTAAGACCATTTAACTGTTGATTTTTTACCCGAAAATCTAGATTTTTTTTTCTGATGCTGCCATTCTGTTAATTTTTGCAAAAAAAGAAAACCTTTGATCAGGCCCCGGATTATCTATTTATAAAACTATTTTTTTTATTAGATTGATTTTAGATGAATCTCTAAGGAGTTATGGTGGTCACCGCCAGGACCGTTTTCTAAAACAGGGTCAACAAAAACAGCTATAACTTTGGGAATATTTATTTTATTTTTCTGAAATCTTTGTTACTTCAAGTCAAAATATTGTATAATAATACCGTATTAATATTTTTGTAAAAAAACATCGTTTAATAACAAAAAAAATACACAAATTGCTCATTTTTTTGTGCCTCCAAGTATCCCTAACCCCTTAAACCCAGTTAATTCTAGATGGAATACGATATTATTTATTATTAATATTTTTAATTTTGGTGGAAATGGCACTCATAAACTATTTGATTCAAATGAAATTGTATGCGTCTTTTATTTGCATGATAGCTCACTCATTTTACATGCAGAAATACTCATTTTAAAGCTTATTTTGAGGACTATAAAACTCCATTTCATATTTAGCTTAATATTGTTACTAGAACACTATAAAACAGTGATTTATTAAGATATTAATTTATATAATTTTGGTCATTTCATTATTTTTGTTAAAATGTATATTTCTGAAGATATTAGTAAACAACGCTTTTAATTTTTCTTTAACGTTTAGTTAAACAATAATAATCTGTCGAATTGAATTTTAATATAGGGTATGTGATTACATTGAACTGACATTTCACAACCGTCAGACGCATGCGCAGAACTGCATCACTTGTCAAACGCATGTTGACTCTATTTTATTATATTATTTTAATTTTTGGCACATCTCAGCTGCTTTTCGGCATTAATAATATAGACATTAGATTTTCCTTATTTATAATCATGAATTTTTTATATTTTAATATTGCCTTAGCCTATAAGTGAATAGAAATGTTTGGCAAATGACAGACTTCATTTGTTTTTAACGTGAAACTGAGCTTCAAATATTTTCAAGGGCAAACAATGATAAGCGATTTTTTTGTATTTTTGTCCATTTATTTTTACAATCTAACTATATTTCTATAAATCTAAATATTCTAGAAAATTTCCCGAACAAACTTCATGAAAGGAAGATTCATGAAAATCCGAATTATAGTTTAGGAGGATTAATCATTCATACATAGTTACAGAAGAATTTTATATATAAGATATATATATATATATATATATATATATATATACTAGATGACCCGACAGACGTTCCACATCTACATTTTTTTTAATATGCTATACTAATATTTACACCATTCAGTTAAAAATAATAATTATTGTTTTTCGAATTACTATTTACACAAATATGAGTGATGTTAAATGTAGAACTGCTTATCTGCCTTGGTAACAACACCCAGAAATTGTTGTTACCAGGGCATATAAAGGTAACATCACGGTTATCATGAACAAAGTTGACTATATTTCCAAATTCAAGTCCCTCCTAGCTGATAACGAACCTATAAATTCAGATCCCACCGACCTTATAAATCGGAATACTTTGAAATTCATTGGTTCACTCATAGAAAGCAAGCAAATTCCCAAACCTCTCTCTCTACAATTAAAAACCTACAAACCCATTTCCTCAAAACCTTATTGTCTTCCCAACATTCACAAAGATGGTTTCCCTCTTCGACCAAAAGTTGCTGACTTAAATTCCCCTCTTGCAAATTATCCAAATTTATTAGTTCAATTTTATCCAATATCACTCATAATTCTCCCCATTTTGTCAAAAATTCTTTCGAACTCATTCCCAAACTTAACTCCCTCAATGTACCATCTGATTTTTCCTTTGTAAGTTTAGATGTTGTTTCCCTTTTCACTAACATTTCACCTGACCTTATTCTCTCTGCCATAGACCATAAATGGGTTGATATCAGCAAACACACAGATTTCAAATTTCTTGGTTTCTAAAATGTATTAAATTCATTACTTCCAATACTTATTTTTCGTTCAACGACTCCTTCTTTAAACAAAAATTTGGCACTCCAATGGGTTCCAGTGTGAGTGCCCCACTTGCTGAACTTTGTATGCAGTTCCTAGAGAACTCTACTCTTAATTAGTGTTAGAAGTATCGAGGCAAAAGATCGATATTGAGTACTTTGAAAAGTATCTAATCAAAATATCGATGCCAAAAAAATATCGTGGCGAAAGTATCGATAGTACTCAATATCGAATTTTGAGTAAAAAAGTATTAGTATTTTGCGTAAAAAAGAATCGAAATATAATTATTTCAAATACAATATAATTAATATAATTGCAAAAATTTTCTTAAATGTGATTCTATGCCGATTTCCGTGTTGATATCGGTATCGTCGCGCATACAACAATGATGCCGGTACGCATACAACGACGGATCTCTATTCACATAAACGACGGCAAATCACAATCGGGAATGAATGAATGAGAAATGATCTCATCGAGAGCGAATGACGAACAGTTCGGGCGTAACGGACTTTCGTTGCATTTATACGGATTTACATCCTAATTGCGCCTAAAGAAGTTTTACTTCAAAAATTCAAGCCGATTTTTATGGACCTTTTTTGGCCATATATATATAATGGTCTTAGAACTTACTGAAATATAACGGCCTTCGAAAAGTATTCTAATTTTAAAAATTCATCACAGTCACAGAAAGTGAGTAGTTTTTTTGACGCTTGTTAAAATTAAAATTAGACGTGTTTCTTGCTATAACGATAGAGTACTAGGTCGTGATGAACATACTGAACCATAAAAGTCCTACGGAAACTGGTTTAATTAACTAAAATTATTGGTTTGTGAAAATTTGTTTTTAGAAAATACTTTGAGTTAACGTTTTCGTTTGTTTTCTATTATGTGTAATAAATCTACTCAGAATACTTGTAATCACTCATAAATTAATTTATTTTTTATTGATTAAGTCGATTATTTACACATATCGGGAACTTCATGTAACTTGCCTCAAGGCAAAATACCAATACCAACTAGTTTAAATTGTTGTCTATTATAACTGGGAATATATCCCCTTTGATCGATTCCAAATGTAGATTATTAATTTAAATAAAATAAATACAAAAAATAATATAATTTAGAAAATGTTTTACAAATACCAATGAGTATATAATTATACAAATAAGTTCTTTCGAGCACCGAGTTTGAAAAAAATATGATTTGCAAAGTGTGCTATAACGACAAAAAATGCATTTTCGTAACATTGTAAAAAAGTTGATACTTTGAATTAGTAATTACACTTGCAACCCGTTTAATAACGGTGTGTATGAATAAAACTACAAATAAAACTACTTACTACACTTAAAAAATATTTATCTAGAACACCCTATTAAATTTAATTGAACATACTTTCAAAACCATTTGACATTGCGCTCCTACAAAAAATATTAAAGTAAAAATGTAAATTTTCTATGCGATTTTGAAATAATTTTTCGCCTTTTGCACAATCTTGAAATTAGCACAAATTTTTCGAGACTAAGACTGGCCAAATCCCTTTAGCCGTTTTAAAGCCTTATAATACCTAACATTTTACCGAGATCCATTTTTATATATAAGATATATAAGGGGTGTTATACGGCGTAACGGTTAGTCGTATTGCCTTGGGTCGATAGTCTTAAGGCTCCGCTCTGTAACTGACATCAATTTTCACTTGAAAATATTAGATTAAAAATATGTTTCCAATTGAACATAGCCCATTTAGAGCTTAGCTCAGCTCACAAACCTGCTCAAGGGTAATTACATTCGTAATAACTCTCTTCACAATAATTATTTGAGCACATATTAGTAAAAAAGTGGCATATTATTTTGTTTTGAACATTTCAAAATTTGTGGAATAATTTGAAAGTGAAATTATTAAAATGTGTTACGCTTAAATGTTTCAGACGATTGACCAGCTTACACCCGAAGAGAAATGGAGGTAAAAACATAATTATTGTTAATTATACTATTATTTTTATTGACCTTACTACTGCATAGTACTTACAGATTTTCTGCATATTTATTCTAGACATATTAATTTAATTATATGTTGATATTTTGAAAAAATCGAAAAAATATTTTATTATTATACAAATTATAGAATTGAAAAAAGTTAAATTATCATTGTTTCTTCTATTTTTAGATATGAGCATCAAAAATTGCATCAAAAACATGCCGGTCATGAATCTATGCATGCTGAAATGATCTTTATTTTGATTGCAACTGTAGTTATTTCTCAAATCTGTTTAATTGAATGGAAAAAGAGACATTATCACAGCTATTCTGTGAGTTCTACAAATGTTTCTGAAACTATATTTAATTTATATCTTAGCTCTATAGCCTTATTTTCATTTGATATTTTCTAGTTTGTCACCTTATTGGGTATGTGGACCATTCCCTTTGGAATAAGTTTATATAGTCTATGGTGGAGATTTATTTTTTTTTGGTTAATATTTTCTTGCATTACTGGCTTCATAGGAATTCGTGCATTGCAAAGTCCTATACAAGGAACGACACCAAGGTGTGTATTATATATATATATATATATATATATATATATATTACATAAGAAATTTCTTATGTAATATTTAGCATCCTAATTTTGGCTACTGTACAGCCGCGTTTTTATATTTAAGTTTTTGTTTTTTATTTATTTTTAAGTTAGGCCATTTTTTCATCTTTATTTTTATCAATTGTTTGTATGTTCACAGTTATTGTTAGTTTTAACTTAAGATTGTTCTACTTTGTACGCTCTAACATTCATACCACTTGCTTGTTATCCTGTCACCAATTTTTTACTTTCTTTAAATTTATTTTTTTTTAGCTACTCTTTTCCTTTAACGAGCATTATGAAACCCACACAGGCTACTTGTAATAAAAAAATTTTTATACAAGAGAATTGTATCACCAATGACATCCTCCCTAATCCTTCCTTTTATAATTTCATCAATAAACATTATGGTTCTTACATCCTTTCAGAATTTAAGGTATTAGCTAAACTAAACTTCAACTTTCTACCTATCAATAAACAGATCTTTCTTATCAGATGCAGGAAAGAAGGTATCATACCTAATTTTTATCGCCTAAATTTTACAAAATTTTCTCATCTGAATAATTCTCTTAACAACAAGTTTTCTAAACTTAGTTTACATATATATATATATATATATATATATATATATCTTATATATAAAATTCTTCTGTAAGTTTATATGAATGGTTAATCCTCCTAAACTATAATTCGGATTTTCATGAATTTACTTGAAGTTTGTTCGGGAAATTTTCTAGAATTTTTTTATATTCATAGAAATTTAGTAAGATTGTAGAAATAAATGGAAAAAATTACAAAAAAACGCTTATCATTGTTTGACCTTGAAAATATTTAAGGCATGGTTTGACATTAAAAACAATTGAAGACTGTCATTTGCCAAACATTTCCATTCACTTATAAGCTAAGGCAATATTAAAATATAATAAATTCACGATTATAAGTAAGGAAAATGACATTTTTTTTCAGTGGTGTAATTTTACATTTTTGACAATTGGGTATCGATTAAAGAACTAATTATAAGAAAAAAATGTTCAATAATGTTTTTCAAAAAAGCAAATACTTTTCAAGTTACTGGCTACTGAAAATTTGTTTCTTTTTTGCGTTTTTCATCATATTTTGCTAATATAATTAAAAATAATCGTATTCCATCTAGAATTAACTTGGTTTAAGAGATCTTGATGGATTCTAGAAAATACCAGAACTTTAGTGCAAACGATTTTCAAAAAACTCATGATTTCACGAAAAAAAACATTTAAAAAAACAACCAATTTCTCATTATAATATCTCTGAAAAAATACGTATAAAAGTATATATATATATATATATATATATATGTATATATATATATATATATGTATATATATATATATATATATATATATATATATATATATATGAAAATTCGAGGTATTTTTCTGACTAATTATTGTTGTTTATTATTTTTCTGTTACGCAAATATTGATAGAGGTATGATTAATTAAGGAGTGCGCGGCTGTCCAACCAGAGGTTTTTCGAGCCCTTTAACCCTTCGCCGTTTCACAACAAGAGAAGTTACGGTAAAATTTATGATAGAGAAAGTTGTAGCGCATTTAAACACCTTTAAAATAGTATATTACAAGTTTTGATAAATTCAGAATTAAAAGAGTAATAATCGAATTGATGCGGTGGATGGTGACGGAGTGCAAATTGTTTTCACTTCTGAACTTAAGATAAAGATTAGCCTATTTCCAAAATATCGAGTAAATTGGAGCACAGTAAAAAAAATTACAGAGCAATAATTTTTGTGGGAATTGAGAATAATCATTTTATTTGAAACAGTTCTACATTCAACATCACTCATATATTAGTGTAAATAGTAATTCGAAAATCAATAATGATTATTTTTACCTGAACGGTATAAATATTAGTATAGGATATTGAAAAAACGTAGATGTGGGTACAGGACAACGTCTGTCGGGTCATCTAGTATATATATATATATATATATATATATATATATACATATATATATATAGATATATGTATCTCGTATATATATATAATATATATTTATATATATATATATATATATTAATTTGGCAATATCAACAAATAACACTCTTTTTTGCACTAATTTATTAAATAATAATTTTCACAAACGTTTCGAGACTAGGTTTGTCTCATCATCAGTGTGTTATAATTTAAAATTTAAAATATGTTAACCTAAATTAGCATTTTGTTATCCATTACAAGTCGCTCGATACACTGTCCTCTGCCACACCAACGGTCGTCGGTGTCCGCATTCTCTAACCACTTGAAAACCACTTGAAATTGAATAGTCACGCGATCAGATAGGTTAGGAAGGATTAGGGTCCAGTTGAAAAGTAGATGTCGTTAGGAGAAAAAATATTCTATGGATGAGATGGTTTGTTTATAAGATTTGTTTTAAATTGTTTAAATTGTTTTTTATTTTTGTTTATTAATTGTTTAAACTGTGAAGTTATAGTGTATATGGACGATTTATTAATCGCCACAAAAACAATTGAGGAGAATATTGAAGTGTTGCATAGGGTGTTAAAAGTGATTAGTAGAAATAAGCTAGAATTAAAATTAAATAAGTGTAGTTTTGTGTTTAGAATCATTGATTATTTAGGTTACCATATAGACGTGAACGGCATAAGGCCGAGTGATGCAAACATTGAGACGATTGTAGATATACCCATTCCAAAGACATTCAGACAGTTAAGGAGCTTTATAGGCCTAGCCAGTTATTTACGCAAGTTTATTAAGGATTTTAGTGTTAAATGTGAGCCATTGTATGATTTGTGCAAGAACGGTGAAAACTATGTGATCGACGGTGATGTAGTGGAAGCCATAAACAATATTAAGAATGAATTAGTGAATAAACCAGCGATTTACTCACCGAGCGCGATAACAGAACTACATACAGATGGTAGTGCGAAGGGTTATGGAGCAGTACTTGTGTAAGAGCAGTACTTGTACGGGAAATGGCACCCAGTCTGCTACTATGGCAAGAGATCCACGTTGTCGGAGTCTAAGCTACACAGTTTCGAATTGGAGATGTTAGCTATAGTAAATGCCTTGCAAAGATTTCATGTCTATTCATTTGGAATTTATTTTAATTTGGTAACCGATTGTAACAGCTTGAAGCTGGCTCTACAGAAGAAGGAAATAAATCCAAAATTATTGAGGTGGTCGCTAGTATTGTCGAATTATGATTATGAGCTAGAGCATCGCGCAGCAGCAAGGATGCAGCACGTCGATGCACTTAGCAGGTGCCATGAACTACTAGTAATCGACCGAGTTCTGGCAATAAGACAAGGCCAGGATACGCTGATTAGACGAATTCGAGATGGTTTGGAGAGAGAACAGCACCAGCTGTATGAACTTAGGGTCGGATTAGTGTACAAAAAGTTCAAGGAGAGACTTTTATTTTTGGTGCCGTCATTAATGGTAGAAGAGGTGTCCAGATTAATGCACGAACAGCTAGGGCATGCGGGCGTAGAAAGGACGGCGATGACACTGAGGAAACAATATCGGTTCAACAATATGAACCAGATAGTAAATGAGGTTATACATAAATGCTTGAAGTGTATCGCCTTTTCAAGCTGGAAGGGTGAGTCTCGAGGAAAGTTACACAATATCCCAAAGGGTGTGCTGCCTTTCAAGACAATTCATGTGGATCATTTGGGTTCACTACAGAAAACTAGAAAGGGTAATAAACACATTTTGGTGGTGATAGACGCGTTCACAAAATATTGCAAATTATACCCATGCAAAACCACATCAGCAAAGGAGGTAGTTTGCTGGTTGACCCAGTATTTTGAGTATTATAGCGTGCCGACTACCATAGTCGCAGACAGAGGGAGTTGCTATACGTCTAATCTCCTTAGGACATTTTTAGAGGGGAGAGACGTAAAAATAGTGCAGATAGCTGCAGGAGCCCCTTGGGCGAATGGGCAGGTGGAAAGAGCAAACCGAACAATCGTTCCAATATTGGCGAAATACACAGAAGATTTAAGCAGTTGGGACGCAGTCCTGGATAAGGTAGAATACGCCTTGATTAATGCGGTGTGTAAGAGCACGGGTGAGACCCTCAGTATTCTATTATTCGGAGTGACACAACGGGAAGAAGTGAGGGTTGAGTCCTATGACAAGGACGAAATTAGAAAGCAGGCAGCCCAAACGATAGAACGGGGGCAAGATTATAATAAAAGATACCATGATAAGCGCAGTAAGGAAGCGGAGAAGTATAAGATTGGAGATATGGTAATGATCACCAATGTGGACACTACTATTGGTGAACAAGAAATTGTTACCAAAGTATAAGGGACCATATTTAGTTAAGAAGGTGTTGGACCATGAGCTAATAATACTGGAGTAAATCTAGTTTAAAATATATATCTTATATATAAAATTCTTCTGTAACTGTGTATGAATGGTTAATCCTCCTAAACTATAATTCAGATTTTCATGAATCTAATGAAGTTTGTTTGGAAAATTTTCTAGAATTTTTAGATTCATAGAAATATAATTAGATTGTAGAAATAAATAGAAAAAATTACAAAAAACCGCTTATCATTGTTTGCCCTTGAAAATATTTAAGGCATGTTTGACATTAAAACAAATGAAGACTGTCATTTGCCAAACATTTCCATTCACTTCTAGGCTAAGACAATATTAAAATATAATATATTTATGATTATGAATAAGAAAAATGTAATGACCACATTATTATTGCCGAAAAGCAGCTGAGATGTGCCAAAAATAAAAATAATATAAGATTTACAGTCAACATCTGGCAGGTGATGCAGTCTGTGCATGCGTCTGTCAGTGATCGCACATCAAATTTAGCCTATAATTCACTTTGACTGATTATTATTTTTTAACTTTTAAATGCAGTCGTGTTTTGCCTTACTTTACTATATCACGATACAAAAATAATTTACTTATTCAAACAATTATTTAGAAGTTTCATTGTGTCAAAAATTCATATGTTTGACATTTGATACGAAATGTTTACTCAAAACAATGGAGCATTTTGGGTCTGAATATTTTTAATGTGCTCCAATTTGCATGAAATTTTGGAATTAGGTTCATCTTACTCTCAAGTTTAAAAGTAAAAATAATTTAGAATCATTTGCCACTTCCCGGGGGTATGACATCCCTTTTCAGTGGTGCATTTGTATCTGTTTCAAACTAATGTCGGATATCGATAAAAGAACTAATTAGAAGAGAAAAATGTTTAATAATGTTTTTCAAAAGAGAAATTACTTTTCAAGTTACTGGCTATTAAAATTTTTTTGTTTTTGCGTTTTTCATCGTTTTTTGCAAATATTTTTAAAAATATACATTTAAACGAAAATCATGTAATGAACAAAATAACAAAAAAGCTTTAAAATGAGTACTTCTGCGTGTAAAATGAGTGAGCTATTATGCAGATAAAAGACGCATACAATATTTTTTTCATTTAAAGCAAATAGTTTTTGAGTTCCATTTTCATCAAAATTAAAAATAATCGTATTCCTTCTAGTATCAACTTGGTTTAAGAGATCTTGACGGATTCTAGAAAATACCATAACTTTAGTGCAACCTATTTCGAAAAAGCACTTGATTTCATGAAAAAAAATCTATTTAAAAATATAAAAGATACGTATGAAGGTATATAAATGAAAATTCAAGGTCTTTTACTGACCAATTATTGCTTTTCATTATTTTTCTGTTACACAAATATTGATAGTGTCTAAACAGTGTCGTTCGAGTCCTTCAATCCTTTGCTATTTCAAAATAAGAGAATTACGGTAAAATTTATGATAGAGAAAGTTGTAGCTTATTTAATTACCTTTAAAATAGTGTATTGCAAGTACTGATAAAATCAGAATTAAAAGATTATAATTCAATCAATTCGGTGGGTGGTGACGAAGTGGCAAATTGTTTTATCACTTTCTTTAACTTAAGATAAAGATTAACCTATTTCCCCGACACACGCTTTTATCCTCTCTATTTAATATTGATAGTGTCTAAACAGTGTCGTTCGAGTCCTTCAATCCTTTGCTATTTCAAAATAAGAGAATTACGGTAAAATTTATGATAGAGAAAGTTGTAGCTTATTTAATTACCTTTAAAATAGTGTATTGCAAGTACTGATAAAATCAGAATTAAAAGAGTTATAATTCAATCAATTCGGTGGGTGGTGACGAAGTGCAAATTGTTTTCACTTCTTAACTTAAGATAAAGATTAACCTATTTCCGACACACGCTTTTATCCTCTCTATTTACTGCAATAATTTTGTTGATCGTAGGTTGAATAGAGCACATGTGAACAGGATTTGATAAATTAATTCACTTCAAATATAAACTTAAGTAATAATGTATATTAAATTATTAGTGAAAAAAAAATTAATTTAGATCGTAAATTACTAAAAGCCAGTTAAAGTATGATACGTAATTATAAAAATTATAGGCAACTTTATTGAAGCAATTATTCTGGGTAGAAAAATCCAAGGTGATATTGTACCTATACCGCGAATGCTATATATTAATTCTTTCTAAATTTGTTATACCTTTTAAAAGACTTCCATTTTCAACACGTGTGTCTAATGCTACGACCATAAATGACAAAGGCAGACGATGATTTTTTGTGTTATAAATTTGGAAAATCAATGTTTTAGTCGTGAATAAACAAAAAATCATTTATTTATACATCCACATCTACAGGTATGACTGAAAAATTGTATAACTCTTGGCATTAAAATAAATTGAGCTATTGGAAATAAATTTGCAGTGTATAATTTTTAATATACAATTTTATTGAACATTTTTTAATATTTTTTAAATGGATAATTCAAGTGTTAACTGTGGGAATTGAGAATAATCATTTTATTTGAAACAGTTCTACATTCAACATCACTCATATATTGGTGTAAATAGTAATTCGAAAACAAATAATGATTATTTTTAACTGAACGGTATAAATATTAGTATAGGATATTAAAAAAACGTAGATGTGGGTACAGGACAACGTCTGTCGGTTCATCTAGTATATATATTGAAATGATATGGGGTGTTTGTTGAATTGGGTTGGTTTCCAAATGTTGGTTGATCCGCTCTCCAATGGGGTGCTAAATCCGTCCAACCTTTTCCTGGTGTCGTGGGCAGAGCTTATAGTTATAATATAAAACAACAACACTGGTATAAATCTCCTCTGAAAGAGTCTCTACGCAAAGTCTAATAGAAAACACTGAATTTAATTTGACTATCACTTTATTTAATCTTTAATACACTTTCAAATCACAAGCTGACATAAATTCGTGTTAAGTCGTACTCTGTTAAGACATCACTAGACTAGACTAAGACATAACTGAATTTGATAGATGATCACTACTCTATTTATTCAGTATAGGACGTGACATATGTGCACTTCCGCATTCGTGCGCTGGCCTTGTACTTTGGTTATTTATTAAAACCGCACGAAGTGCATTATTACACAATACGCCACTCCTAAAGATTGTTGCCTGTCCTCAGGAAACATAAAAAAAAATTGCAAATTTTTGAGGTTCTTTCCCTCTTAAAAAAATTTATCGTCCTCGATAAATATAAAAAGTTAAAAATAGCAATCTATGGTATAATTGATTATAGCAAAAGAGAGAAGAAAAAAAATTGAAAATTATTAGCAAAATATGAAGTGAAAAAGTATGTCTGCAATATAATAATTAGTTAACAATTCTGATGATTGGTAAAAAAAAATTAATATCTAATCTTTTTTTTGAAAAAAAATCTAATATTGTAACATTTTGCTGCATATTGTGATTTTTAATAGTTTATTAAAATTATTTAGATTTAGTTTCAACAGTTTGTTTGATTTCAAATCATGGATTTTGATAACACAGCAGAATATTATAAACAATAATTAGTTACAATATTAGGTCATTCTTATTTGATACGATATGCAATCTAATACCATATGAATTTGCCCAAGTTGCATAATTTTGTGTCTGCTTTGTCCATACATGTAGCATTAAAATTATTATGTAGGCAAAATTTTGACCTACTTGATTTATATTGTTCACACATAATTAAAACCTTTTAAAAATTTATGTGATAAAAATAATTATTTGACCGATTATAACTATCATTAATTGATTTTGATACATATGAAGTTTCTACTAGGATAGTAAAATAATAAAAACAACTTTTCTATTTGCATAAGAATATTCACAAGGTGCAAGATCTCTCTTTTTTTACGAATCATAAGTTGTTTAATTTTATCTGATAACTTATTTATTTCATTCGAATTTTAAATAATGATCAAAACACTCTGCTCCAGATTCAGTTTACTGTTTGGAATATGATGTTTAAAGAGCTCTCGATTATTTCTAACTGAACCTGTATGAGAAACCCGTATCAATACAAAAATTCAAAAAAAATAACTTGCACATTTGTTGCTATTCTGATGCATTACATCTAGATAGAATATATGAAAGATAGTTTTAATTCGTCTAACAATTGTGTGTTGTCACATACTTCTATATTAATAGATTCTTGGGCCCCTCTTGATTTTATAACTTTTATTTTCAAATTCTATTTTGAACATTCTATTTGTACTATAAAATATAAAAATATTAATTTGAAATTATTATATTTAGAATGTCAGTATTAAAAAATATGAGTGGCCAATTTCAGAATAATTGATACAAATTATTATTATATATTTTTTGTATTTTATTTCTATGTGAATTATTGATACTATGCATCAAAATTACTTTTGTTGTAATTGAATAAATGATTAGAGATGATAGAAATTTTATTTTTGTTATTGGTCTTATTATAACTGCTTTGAACCTTCGAAATTCATAGTTATTAAAAATAAAAATAGAACTATGAAAATATTAATATGTCAAATAAAACAAAATAAATTACGATAAAATTATTCAAAAAAGCAAAATTAAAATATCAATTTAATGAAATTTTATTTGAATAAAATATGTCGCCAATTAATACTTTAAAATTTTTCAAATAATAATAAAATAAAGTTTTTGTAAAATACATCAAGATTCATAAAATTCACGAATTTAATACATCATAAGCAAAATTGTATTCCGTTCCTTGTTAAAATTTGAAACCGAATGTTATATGATATTTTTTTACTCAAATTTCATAATAGAAATATGACAAACGCTTCTAATACTATTAACGCAAATAATCGAAATTACATTTAGTATGAACAATTATAAAAAAATAATTAGAAAAGATATTATTACTGTTAATTTATGCAATTACTATAATAGAAACAAATTTACTCAAGAAAAGAGAAAATTGAGGAAATATTTTACATTCAATATAATGCCAACAAATTGAATTGAATTTAAAATGAAATCATTTTGTACCAATAATTCAAACATGGACTTTTTCTATTTTCCTATTTTTTTTCAATTTATAATTTATAATTCTGCTTTATGGGGATAGTTACATTGCTATTATTGACATTAGTTTAAATTTATCCCCTTCATTTCTGTAACATTTTGTGATTAAATTTAATTATTATTGAAATTGGCATTTTAAGTTCAATTATTTTCACACCAAACTTCGAAGTTCATTTTATGTAATATTCGATCACAAATTAAAATTTCATTCTTATCTAATGTTTTTAAAATCATTTCTATATATAACTTTACTAGTTGAAATTTATTCTCATGCAATATTTAATATTATCGATACAATCAACGAGCGTGTTTTGGTCCTAAAAAATGAAAATAACGAAATAAATTTATTTGAAAGATTTTATTGACTCGTTCCCGCGGATTCATGAGTCTCTTATAAGTCATCAAAATTACGTCAAACATATTTAAGATCTCGCGGTTTTCACTAACCTTACGAGTCTCCATTCGGGTTTTTCCTACCCTGATTAATTATTTATTTGTCAGATACCATATATATATATATATATATATATATATATATATATATATATATATATTGATTTCTTTTCCGAACAGTAAATCCAATAATAAAAAACAATTTGTTTTTTGTACCAGTGTAAAGAGTAACGAAAATTAACTAAAAAAAGTTCCATATAAAATTGAGAAGCAAAAGTTATTTACTTGTAATAATTTATATATCCATATCACTAATATTTGTTGTTAAAAACACTCGTTTTTTCCGAGAATATTTGTAAATGTTTTTTACTTTACAAGACTTTGTAACACAACGTAATGAAGTTCTGTCGGCCAGATGTAAGGAATATATACGGACTTAGGCAAAAATAATTTTTTATGGCTCTTGTATTGGTAATTTACGAAAAATGGGAATGTATTGCCTTAGCAAATGTTGAGAAATATTATTATGTATATATACATGCACATACATATACACACCTACATATACATGCATATACACATAGTTACATATGCATATATCCATATATTCATGTACATACAATTATATACACGAACATGCACGCAGGTACATGTATATAGTGTATATACAAAAAGATACATATAAGCACATATATGGATGTGCATATATTACCACATATATACATGTATATATATACACACAAAATTATTAAAAGATTAATCGTTTTTAATTAGTTTTAAAAAATTTAGATACGAATCATGAATGATATTATGATCTGATCTTTTATTAACACAATTTGACGAATTCAAAAAGATTAAATTGCTTTCAGGAAATAGTCTTTTAGAAGTATTAGTAATGAAATTGATGGGGGTGAGGGAATATCCGTTTTCTAATAAAGTTTTGGTTACTAATGTTGTGTTTTGAGTATGAAAGGAAGAGTGAGACAACATGACTGCGTGGTCTATCAAAGGAATGATTGTATTGACTTTATAATTTTTGGGACAGTATGACGCGTAAGGAAGGTACCTTTCTGACCATGTAAGTTTTCTGTACCAATTTGTGCAAATGATGTTGTTAATTTTATGCACAGTCACGTCTAAAAAGTTCAATTTGTTGTTGATTTGTGTTTCATGTGTGAAATGAATGTTCTTATTGTAATTATTAAAAGTATCAAGTATTACATCTGATTGTTCTTTAGAGATCGTTCAAGTATTACGTAAGCAGATTTAGTACAATTATTTACCCCCCCCCCACCATCCCCCTTTGTCAGCAAAAATAAGCAAAGCTGTCACCAAAATGCCACCCAAAATAAGAAATCAATAACTACCCCGCCCCCCTATAAGGCTTACGTAATACTTGAACGGCCCCTTATCTATTATAAAGAAGGTGTCATCTACATATATAACATAAAAATATATTCGGAAATTTAATGTGGAGAAAACAGAAATTTCAAGGGTTTGTAAAACTAGATCTATAATGCCAGGGGATAATGAGCATCCCATAGCAGTACCTTTGATTTGTAAATAAAAATTATTGAAACAATTAAAATAAGAACAATTTAGGACAGTGTTAATAATGTGTTGGAAAGTAGTTATAGGAAAGTCGGTGTAGTTACAAATAGTGGGCCAAGCGTTTTTCAATTGAATCAAGTATTAAATCATGGGGTACACATGTGAGAAGGTTAATTACATCAAGGCTTAGAAAAATTTGATCGTCTGTAATGTTTCGGACTTAAATTAGATCCACAAATTGGTAAGAATTCTTTAGAAAGTGAGGAGAGAAAATTGTGATATTTTTTAAAATATTGGCAATGTGTTTAGCGATATTATAGAATGGGGAGCCAACATAGGATACAATGGGTCTAAAGGAGCATTCAGGTTTGTGGACTTTGGAGAGGCAATACATTTTTTGGGAAATAGGATGTTGTACTTTTAAATTATAGGCGATATGTCAGAAATGAAATTTTTATTTTTTAATTCATTAATTAATTTAATTTATTGTCTAGAAAACTGTTGTGTCGGATCATTTGTAATTAGCTTGTAGTTGTATATATATATATATATATATATATATATAAGTTCTTGTGGGGCGATACATCAAAAAATAAAAAGCAAAGATTTATAAATTAATCTTTCATTCCAAACGTTTCGACATTCAATTTAATGTCATCATCAGTGGACCTAAAAACAGTATAAAAAATTAGTATAACTAGGTAATTATAATATATGTGGATTGGTAAAGAAACTATAAATATAAGAAAAGAATTAACAAAACAGCAACACTCAACAACAAACAAATTATAACTGATAGGATAGGTAATAGAAACCAGATATTAAATAGATAAAAAAGAAAAAGAAAGTATGAATAAATATATAAGTACAGATATTCACATATACATATAAACCTACGCATATATATTAAAGTGTCCTGGGCTGTTGGTAATGCCTTTGGATGTATGTTCTGGATCACAAGTACAACCAGGAATTGTAATGGTAGGCTGGACCCGAGCGGTGAACAGTTGAATATTTGTTGAAATATTATATTTGTGATGTGGACTCTCCAGAGTCCACTGGTAGTGTGAAAGGCCTTTAGGATGAACAGCGATTTGATAGTAAATTGTAAACACACTTCTTTGTTTGAATGATACTTTTATCATTCAATATTTCACAATTAATATTTGTTGATAACCTTTTGGTTATCATATCAGAAAAGACTACATTTTACTGAATACTATGTCTGACTCCAAGCTTGACTCCAAGCTTGACTCAAAGCTTGACTCAAAGCTTGACTCAAAGCTTGACTCCAGGTTTGACTCCAAGCTTGACTCCAAGCTTGACTCCAAGCTTGACTCCAAGCTCAACTCCAAGCTTGACTCCAAGCTTGACTGACTGTATAACTTTTGTTTAACTCTTATATACTAATCTATTGTTTACAACTTATTTACAAAATCCAACAGTAAGCACTTCCGATGACCGCGTAACCTACATATAACTAGCAACGCGTTTTGTAATTATTAAACAAAATAATGATTCGAATTGTTATTATAGTTCAACCTCCCTCTTCAAAAGTTTTTCGTCTTCGGAAAACTATAACAATTAAGAAAGAATTTAAAAAAAAAATGAGTTTCATCTCTTCTTCCTTCGGCCCTTAAAAACTTTTGCCCTCAAAAGTGTCATTACTGTTAGAATATGTTTACAAATAATGTGCTCTGAAAAAAAAAATCTTAAAATAATTCTATTTTTATCTCTACATGAATAAATCTTTAATAACATACATAGAAAAAAATCAGCAGTTAAAAGTTTGCCATTATAGAAAAAGCGAAAATAAATTTTGCAAAATAAATACAGTAAATATCATTAATTTTATCTGTAAACTAGCCGGCTCGACAGACTTGGTCCTGTCAAAAAAAATTGTAATGTGGCGGTGTTTTGTGCCTACCTTTTTTCTATTCTTTGCAAAAAATTATCCTGAACATAACCGTCACCCTGGTAATAATTCGCTATGAATTAAAAATAATTAAATAAAACACTATAAGCATTTAAAAGTAAGTAATTTTAATAATGTAAATCATAATTCAAAAATCAGTTCAATTTTCATTGTTGTGCTTTGTGATAAACGATGTTTTTTGTTTGATTACCTGGCGCATAGACAAACAAATCTGATGGTTTTCCAATACGGGAACAGGCAACATACAATTTCCCATGTGAGAAACATAGGTTTTCTAAATTAATACCAGAACATCTTCTGCTTTATACTATCCTCTGAATATAGTTGGTCGATATTTTGCAACATTATAATTGCCGATCCAACCTTTAATTGAAGATTGTGAAGTGACAATCCTAGCAAATCCAGCGAGTTTAAAAACTCCGGTGGATCGTCTTGGTTAGTTGCCGAATCAACTGATTCGCCTGTAATTTGTTCTTGAATTTTGAAATTTAATTAATTTACATCAATGTTTTTGGCTGCCAATATAGCTTGATTAATAGAAAGATATTTATATGTTTATATAAATATATTCAAAATTAGATTATCAAAAACTACACAAAATGTCATGACATAGATCATTGTTTTTTTTTACAAATTGCGTTGCCTACTCGATTAAAGAAGAAAAGGGCTGTTTTTAGGGTTTTCTGGGTAATTATTCGTTTTTTTCTCGCCGTAACAACCATCCTTGGACTTCAACGAACATTTTAAAAAAAGAATTGGACAAATTGGTTCAGGCGTTGTTGAGTTATGCGCTTACCAACACATTTTGCGATCCATTTTTATATATAAGATAGTGCATAAACTATTGCATAAGTGATTGGACATTTATCGAATGTTTCCCAATGGGGAAAATAATACCAAAAGCCATCAATCTAATGAAACGTCAATAATGGACTGAAAAAAAAATGGATTTAGAAATTCGCCAAATTAAGTCAAGGAAGGTAACAAAAAATAAGAGACCAATTACCGAATCACTTCCACAAGCTTCTTCCGAACCTGTAATCAATTTAGAAAATCAATCTGATTTGAAAGAAAACATCAGTAAGGATTCAGACTGGATTCAAATAAAAAATAAAAAACTCAAACGCACGCAAAGCGACGAACCGCAACCGATAAAAACGACAACCTCAAACTATTGGCTAAACCCAACACCAACAAGAAACTTTTATGAAGTTTTAGCCAGTCCTGATACTGAGGAAGTGACCGAAACGAAAGCTGTGCACAATAGACCGCCGCCTATATTTATACACGATGTACGAGACATAAAACCATTATCAGTTCTTTTGGAAAGCGAAGCAAAAAATTTGTATAAATTGAAAGTTATTGATGATACAAAAGTGAGAATAAATCTTGACAACCCACAACTATATAATAAAATTATTAAATTATTGGAAGAAAGAGACACACAAATGCATTCTTTTCAAGATAAAAGAAATCGGACTTTTAAAATTGTTGTCAAAAATTTGCATCACAGCACCGATGTCAATATTCTGCAAGAGGAAATTCAGGCTCTAGGCTACAAGGTAGTTTGCATCGCAAACCTCAAGAACAGGCTTACAAAACATCCATTAAATATGTTCATTGTTGAGCTGGAACAACAATTAAATAATGAAGATTTTTACAAAATCGAATTTTTGTACAAAACCAAAGTAGCGATCGAGGCTAAGCGATACACTAAAGAAATCTTCCAGTGCACACGCTGTCAAAGGCACGGCCATACGCGGAACTATTGTCACATGACCCCGAGGTGCGTGAAGTGCGCACAAAATCACCTGACAGAGAAGTGTTCATGGGAAGACAAGATCAATGACCAAGTGAAGTGTGTTCTATGTGGTCTTAACCATCCTGCCAACTACAAGGGATGCAAAATCTATAAGGAACAATTTGAGAAAAAATTTCCATCGCCAAGACAGAGAACATCACTAATTCATGGATCAACCTCAAGTGTTAAACCAGGTACCTCATACTCATATGTAACACGTAAAAATACTGTACTGCCTGAATATCAGGACATTCCATCAACTACTAATCAGAGTTCGACAAACATTAATAATATCAATGATCTGTCAGAATTGAAAGAAATGATAAAAACACTTACTGAACAAATGAGCACTATGCCTAATTTACTCACAACCATTCTAGCAAATAAATCATGTATTTCAAACTAACAATCGGTTTATGGAATGCAAATGGCTTGTGTAACCACACTCAAGACCTTAAATATTTTTTAACAATCAACGATATAGATATCATGCTTATATCGGAATCACATTTCACTAACAATAGTTCCGTACGTATACCAAATTATATAGTTTATAATACTCCGCACCCAAGCGGAAGACCTCATGGAGGAACTGCGGTTATTATAAAAGCTAACATAAGTCATCATGAGGCTGAACTATTCCAAAAGGATTTTCTTCAAGCAACATCAATTTCAGTTAATATACCATTGCATAACCAGCTAGTACTATCAGCCATTTACTATCCGCCTAAACATAGGATCACCGAAGGTCAGTTTATAATTTTTTTTCATACGCTGGGCAGTTCATTTATAGCGGGAGGAGATTATAATGCTAAGCACACATTCTGGGGTTCTAGACTGACAATAGGGGTCGAGAACTTTACAAATCGATTGAAAAAAACAATCTTAAACCAATATCCACCGGCGAGCCTATTTATTGGTCAACAGATCTCAACAAAATCCCTGATCTAATAGATTTTTTCATAACTAAAGGCGTTAACGATAATTATTTAGATATCAAATCAAATTTAGATTTAAATTCTGATCATTCGCCAATAATTCTGCAATATTCTACAACTACAGAAGTAAATCAAAACTCATATTTTCTCACAAATCGTAAAACGCATAACGGTGACCGAATTGAAAAATTATGTGAAGGCTGCAAATCCTAATAAATCTCCTGGGCCAGATAAAATTACGATAAAAATGATAAAAGAACTGCCAGAAAAGGGATTAAGATTATTAACAATAATATTCAATTCAATTCTTAGATTAAAAGTGTTCCCTCAAGCTTGAACAATAGCTAAAATAATTCTTATACCTAAACCTGGGAAAGATCCTCATTTATTGTCTTCCTATAGACCAATAAGCCTACTTCCTTGTGTTTCGAAGATATTTGAAAAATTATTACTCCAACGCATTAAGTCAGAATTGTTGAATCAAAACCTAATTCCAAATCACCAATTCGGCTTTAGAGAACAACACTCAACCATAGACAGGTTCATCGCCTAGTAAATATAATTAACGAATCGTTCCATGCAAAAAAATATTGTTCGGCTGTATTTTTAGACGTTGCACAAGCATTTGACAAAGTATGGCACACTGGTTTGTTGTACAAACTAAAACTCTGTTTATCAGAACCGATATTTTCAATAATAAAATCGTTTCTTGAAAATAGGGAATTTTTCGTCAGGCTTTCTTTTTGGAGAATTTTGACAAACAGTTCAAAATCTACGCATATCACTTTCACGCTGCGTACTGGTATATGCCCTACAATTAAGTTAAATGAACAGGAAATCCCAGTAAAATAGCGTCAAATATCTCGGAATACACCTAGACACAAAATTGAACTGGAGAGTTCACATTAACAAGAAAAAACAGCAGATTGATGAACTATTCAAAAAACATTACTGGCTATTGAATAAACGTTTCGAACTATCGACGAATAACAAACTAATTATTTATAAATGTATTTTTAAACCAGTGTGGTCTTATGGGATTCAACTCCATTCAACTATGGGGTACCGCCAAAAAAAAAACAATCTACAGATTATCCAGCGAGTGCGGAACAAGATCATAAGGCAGGCACTGAACGCACCTAGGTACGTTCCCAACTGGTTGATTCACTAGGACAGCAACATAATGACAGTAAATGAAGAAATTCAACAAAAAAACAAGCAACTACAAAAAAAGAATAGACGAACACCCAAATTACTTGGCAAACAAAGTATACTCAGAAGCGCGCCCAACAAGGCTAAAACGAAAAATTCCAAATGATCTTATAAATTTGTAAATTATTATTATTATTATTATTATTATTATTATTATTAATATTATTATTATTATTATTATTATCTTACTATTTCTATTATTGTTATTTTGTTATATTTTATTATTTTTCTAGTATTATTTTATTATTCAGAAATATTATTTATATTATTTATTAATTTTATTTTTATTATTATTTGCTTATATTTTATATCAAATCATATTACGGATATTATTTTCATGTAGATTTTATCCTTTGCACTTTTATTTATTTAAATTTATGTCATTATTTATCAATATTACTTGATGTTAATAATTTAGCAGTTGTAATAATTATTGAAATTAAAAAAAAAAGTTAAATGCAATTTAGATGGTCGCTGATTATGTAATATAAAGGCATCACTGAAATTTAAAATATTATTCCGGTAAAACAAAATATGCTTCGAACAACTTACCATAAATGATGCAGAATACTTTTTTTGTTTTCAAAAACTTTTATATCGATAGAGCATAAAAATCATACTATGAAAAATGGCTTTAAAATCTGCAAGAAAATATTAATGGCGTGAATCATAAATAGTAATTAATGAAAATTTAAATTTACGTTGAATTGTTAATACTTAATACATTCGAAATTTGCAAGGTAATCAAAATTGAACAAATGTTGCTTTGAAATATGAGAATTCGCTTATGTCAACCAAGCAAAATGACTTGCGTTGTCATTAATGTGCTCACACCTGGCGAGGTTTTATTTTCTTCCGGTATTTATAATTAAACAATTTTGGTGCTGTTCTGAATAAAATCGGGAATGTTTCTCTTCTTTACATGAGTTTGCGACGACATCAATTTTCTGCTGCTTTGGCTTTGTAAATGTGCATATTTCTCCTTTGTGTTCAAATTCATATTCCTACGGTTGAACATATCTGTCATAGTGGCTATATTTTCATTTATAGACAATTTTCGTTGTGAAGGTATTTTTCTTATCATATTAATATTATATTCCCTGATTTCTTGATTATTTTCTTCTATAATTTCATCATTAATTTTTCTTCTTTTAATATTTCTTTTCTTTTCCTTTTTCTTCTCTATTTTAATGAGAATAGTTTTCATATATTCTGGTCCTTCATCATTAAGTATTCTTATTTCTTCTTGTTCATTATTTATTTCTTTCATGTCGTAAACCTCATCTTGGGTTTGTTCCATATCTTGTGTCACATATATGTTCAGATCCTTGTCTTCTTCGTATGAATTTGGTCCTATGGTTTGTTACATATCTTCTGCCACATATAGACCCTTTTCTTCTTCGTATGAATTTGCAGCGATTGCCGTAAACTCTTCTATTTTGGTGTTGTGAGTCAAACTTTCTTCTTTGTATTCTTCTTGTTCTTCGGATTTTTCGGATTCTTCGGACTCTTCGGACTCTTCGGATGCTTCTTTAGTTGTTATGAATGCCTTGTATGTGCCATCATATGTTTTTGTATATTTCAGATCCTTATTAGTTTCGTAGTCCATTCTATCGTCATTTTCACCATTGCAGATTCTAAGTTTGTCGTCTCTTTTCCTATTTGTAAGTTTTCGACATTGGCTAATGTGGTGGCCCTTTTTCTTGCAATATCTGCAAGTGACAAATCGATTGTATTTTTTATCAGATCTGATGTTTAAATATTTTTCTTTCTTTGCAGCGATATTCTTCGCATCCTTCAAATTTTCGGGTTTGGCTGCTTTAATTATAATTTTCTAGTCAAATGGTAGGCCTTTAACAAAAACTGCCAAAGCCAAGTCACAATATGATGGATACTCGAATTAGACAATACTCGACTATATAAAAAAGCTCACCGAAAATTTTTATTTAAAATGCGGGGATCATCCTAATTCTAACATCGCGAGCCTCGGCCAATACACTAGAGACGTGATTTGGTATGGCAATCACGCCATGCCAAACTATATACTGATCGACCCATAGCGGCAAATGATACTTGACTCGACACAGAACTTCCTTCAGCGCGAATAAATCTAATAATTTATTTTTCTTTTTTGTATAATTATAAATATTGCTCTGTTTTTTGGAGGAAAAGTATTTGGAGTTTCTTGCGTATCCCAAAAAACTGACGCAATAACCTTGCCAGCTGATTGGGTGCGTTTTTTTCTCGTCATCGTCTCTAGTCCACTCGGCTAACTGTCTATTCGACTTGAAATGTAGTATTGAAGCCAGGTCATATCCATGGTGACATATTGATGAAAAACCTCAGTTTTTTCGATTAAACAGCTCCAAATACTCTTACGAATCATCACCTCGTTATGCTTTTGGTCAAATGTGAGTTCGCGCGGTACCCATTTTGCACGGGGGTTTTTCCTATTCAAATATTTGTGTACGATATATCCAGCATGTTCTATTGATAGCTTTGGGGTGTCAGCTATCTAAGCCATTTATACTTTTTGGTTTTCCAAAACGTTTCGGTGAACTTTTTTTATATTTTTCGGTGTAACCACCTCAATTGTTCTTCCAGAGCGTTTAGCATCGTCAGTGACTGTATGACCACGATTAAAATCAGCAAACCACTTCTTCACCAACTTATTCGATTTGGCACAGTCCAGATAACACTTCTCAACCGATACTTTGGCAGCAATGGTATTTTGAACCATTATTAATGATGAAACATCCCACGAATTTGCTCTGAATTCATGGTTTCGAAAAACTCAAAAGTAGCGTCACTTGAATCTCTGTAGTAACATGTAAACTAATCGTCCGATTGTCATGAAATTTTGATATATATCTTCTTAAAGCTGTTTCTTTCTACAAATCATATGAATGATTACATAGCTACATCATCTATGTGTTATCCTGCGGACTTATTGAGTGAAGGGATATAAAGAAAATACATACAAAATAAAAGAAGACTTACATTAACTTTGGTGCTTACATCTGATGTGTACACAGCACAAAAAATAGCACTAACATTTGTACATCTAACTTGTCCACAAAATGAATTTTTATTCTTTTTTATATAAAATGTAAAAAGTATAACGATAATTTTATTTGACAAAAATGTGAAAAAATTGTTTATTCATTTTCATTTTATTATTCTATTTTCTCTCTTTAATTTGCTAAGTGTTGTTGTTAAGTTTTTATCTTCTATTTATAGCTCCTAAACAAAATTATAATTTCTATAGTTACTTAGTTTATAATTTTTTTTCGATTTTTTTACCTTATAGATCCACTGATGGTCATCAAATTGTATGTCGAAACGTTTGGAATTAAAGATTATTTTATAAATCTTTGTTTTTCTTTGTTTGATGCATCGCCCTTAAAGAACTTACTCATATATCTTATATATAAAATTCTTATGTAATGATGTATGAAAATATACTCCTCCTAAACGATTATTCGGATTTGAAGAAATCTTTATGAAGTTTGTTAAGAGACTTTTTTTTTATATTTTATTATAAAAATATAGCATAGTGAAGTGGACAGAAGTGGGCCACGTTTTTATTTTGGTTGTAAAATAGTTAAAAATGAAAATATTATCTTAATGTTTTTTGTAGTTGTAGGTTGTAGGGTACTCCAAAATGAAACTTTTTATCACAGCAGATGCTTGCAATTATGTTTGGAAGTATCTCTTTTTTTGAATGGCAAAAAAGTGTATTTAACGTGTTTTTCGAAAATGTAGGGAGCAGTGAGACACCCAAATTTTTATCTGAAAAATGCTGATATATGCCTCAAATTCTTACTCTGAGAGTTTTCAATATGCTGATTATGAATCTGTTGTCAATTTTTAGTAAAAATGTTCTTTTAAATTCTGAAAAGAAGTAATGAAGAAGGAATGATAAAATTGTTGAAAAAAAAACATTTTGCAACAATCAAGCACAGATTCTAGGCTTAATTGGTGCACGTCAAGTCGGTGCAATTGGTCATATCCACGCGCCTCAAGTGGAAGGGTCTGTCGTAGTTATCGCACTCGAAGGAGTTTTTTTTTGACAGCTATGCCAAAATCAATCGACTGCAAATCATGCCAAAATCGTTGTCTTTACTTGAAGAAATCGTAGAATTTCATTTTTTGCCTTTTTCACAGCTAATTATGAAGTATTGGTCTTTTTGGAAACTTTCGCTGGTACTTGCAATTTTTGACCATCTGCTACTTCTGCCGCGACCTTTCTGTTTTTAGGGGATGTATTGAGGCGTTGAAAAGACAATCTGCTAACGTTGGTAACAGCTGAAGCAACACTCTCCGATATTTTATTTATTTTCACTTCCTTCAAAACAATAAACAACTATTCATAATTTACCACTTTTTTTGAGTTTTCTGTTTTCTTAGAAGACATTATGACTGAATGGATAAAAATAAGTAAATAGGACGTTCGATTTATTAATAAAAATATTTTACTGTGCAAGGAAGGGCATTGCGCCTTGCATTGCGGAAAAATGAAATGTCTACATTATTATTGCCAAAAAGCAGCTGAGTTCTGCCAGAAATTAAAATAATATAAGATACAGTATATCTATGACAGATGGAATGATACACAAATGAACAGGATTCAACAAATTAATTCACTTAAAATATGAAATTAAGTGATAATCAGGACCGGTTCTACCTGGAATGCGACGCATTGGAAAAATACGAGCGTCAACAAAAGATTCGGATATGAAATTGTCAATATAGTTTTTTTGCAATATAATCCAAGAAATATATAATTTCTTTGCATCTCATAATAATCTTTGCACAATATTTTTAAAAAACGTTAAAAATTTCAATTTAAAACAACAAATGGGAAAGTAAAAATGAATACATACAATTCGGCCCTTACGATATCAATTAGGAGAAGTTTAAGATGCAATTTTAGATATTTTAAATAATAAAAAATTAAATTAAAATAATCCAACATGAAATGCCAGTGTTATGTTATAGTTATGTTTAATGATAAAAGGCCAGAATTAAATAAATTAAATAAATAAATAAAGGAAATAAATTTGTTCTGTGTATATTTTTTAATATACAATTTCATTGAACATATTTTAATATTTGTTAAAGGGATAATTAAAGTGTTAACTGTGGGAATTAAGAATCATTATTTTATTTGAAGCAGTTCTACAGTTAATAACATCACTCAATTGGTGTAAATGGTATTTCGAAAAACAATAATTATTATTTTTAACTGAACGGTAAATATTAGTATAGGATATTAAAAAATGTAGATGAGGATACAGGACAACGTCTGCCGGGTCATCTAGTGTATATATATATACTAGCTGACCCGGCAAACGCTGTTTTGCCATCAAAAATATTTTTCCGCATTGCAGAAGTTCTTATAATATACATGATATATTAATAATAATGTTATATTTTTATTACACGAATTTCTTTACATTTTGATAATTAATTCGAACGCATCATAGTGCTTTGTTTATTTTAATTTTATTTATGTCAAATAGTGAAATATTTTTAATCAATGAATAAATTAGATTTTAGTCTGAATCATCGCAGTACCATTATCTAAATATATAATTTTTATATAAATATCAGATTTTTTACTTTTGCATTTAATTTAAAAATATTGAATGTCAATTTCACATATCCAATATGCACTAAATTTTTAAATGCCAAAATATTTCCTTTTTGGTTCGAAATTTAATATAATATGATATAATTTATATCTATAATTTGATTGCCAATATTGCCTATAACATAACTTGGAATAATTAATTTATTTGTATCTTATTGAAGTCGTTAAAAATTCATTTTTTTGAACTGTCAGAATTTTGTTTATGATTAATGTTAAATTCAATATGTCGCTTTTTTATTGTGATCTATAATGTTTTAATCACTTATCATATAAATTTTCGACTGCAAATTGATATTCATACTATCCCTGAAACTAACATGGATAAAGTTCTGAGAAATCCGAGTCCAAATCTATAAAATGTTTGATTTTTGGCACTTTTATTAATTTTTTATCAATTTTTGTACTGTAAAATAATGGATGATTATTTATCAAAATTGTAATATTTAGACTATAATTTTAGATGTATACTTTTTATTTTGGCATTGAATTATTTTCATTGAAATCAAGTGAAACATAAATATATTTATTTGATATTTATATAAAACATATAATTAAAATATGCATTAAAATCATATTGTCTATAAATAATATGTCATTTTATAAATAGTATTTATTACTTTGGTGCTTCATATGGGTATGAATTTGTAATAAAATATATTCTTTCTGACAAATAGTTAAAAACTTGTTATAATTTTCAAAATTATTTGACATTTCATACTTCAAAAATTAATTCACTCGCATCATAGCGTTTTATTATACTTTTGTCATGTCAAATACGTCAATATTTATTTATTATAAATTAATAATTATTTTAAGTGATCAATGAATATATTATATGCTTGTTAAATTCATAAAAAAGTGCAAATTCAACACGGGAATATTGTGGAAATAAATATTTTTTTACATAAAGATCTGATTTTTGACATTTGCATTTCATTTCAAATTAATTTAATATAATATGATATAATATTTAGTTTGTCTAGTTTGTTTTTGTCAGATTGCAATGATACCTTCAGATTGTACTATTCCATTTAAGAGGTTACAAATTTCTGTATGATTAACGTTTGCGATGGCAATCAAAATTTATCTCAACTCATATAATAATAATATTTTATTTTAATTACACACATTTCTTTACACTTCGATAATTAATTCCAACGCATGATGCAGGTGTTTTGTTTATTTTAATTTTGTTTATGTCAATTTTTTTTAAAATTAATGAATAAATCAGGTTTCAGTCTAAATTAACAAATCAGTATCTTCATCTGAATATACAATTTTTTATATAAATATTTGATTTTTTACATTTTCATTTAATTGAAAAATAGTGAATGCCAATTTCATATATTCAAAATGCAGTATATTTGTAAATGTCAAAATATTTCCTTTTTGGTCGAAAATTAATATATGATATTTATTTTACAATATTGTGTTGTATCTATAATTTGTTCGGCAATATAACTTGGAATTATATTAAGTATATTTGTTTCTTATTGAAGTCGTTAAACATTTTTTTTGTGAAATGTCAAATTTTTGTTTATGATTAATTTTAACTTCAATATGTCGCTTTTTTATTGTGATCTCTGATCTATAAGGTTTTGATGAAGTTTTGGTATCCGAAATAATTTGGTAAGCTAAATCAAATAAATATAAATTGTAAATCTATTTATATAATTATTTTCATAAATTTTGACAAATGACATTTGACGATTTTCATGTCAATATTTATTCAAATTTATAAACATTGACTTTTAATTAGATTTAAAACTATAAATTGTGATTTTGAATATAGCATTTCATCTAATTTGGATATAAATGTTGGATATATCTATATATGTACATGCTTTTGAATTATATTTTCTGAACTGTCAATTTTTGTTTTTCAAAAATCATAAATCTTTTTTTCTCAAATTTTCCATAAATTTTGACATTTGTCATTTTAGTGTTTTGTTTTTTTTTTGGCCATTTTCTGTCAACATTTTTTGAAAATATTTATTTTACAATATTGTTTTGTATCTATAATTTGTTAGGCAATATTTTCTATAACATAACTTGGAATAATTAATTTATTTGCGTCTTATTGAAGTAACTCGTTAAACATTCTTTTTTTGTGAAATGTCAAAATTTTGGTTATGATTATTTTTAAATTCAAGTGCCGCTTTTTTATTGTGATCTCTAATCTATAATTAATGAAGTTTGGTTTCCGAAATAATTTGGTAAGCTAATCAATTAAATCTAAATCATAAATCTATTTATATAATTATTTTCATGAATATTGACAGATGACATATAATTTTTTTTTCATGTCAACATTTATTTAAATTTTTAAGCATTGATTTTTAATTAGATTTAAAACTATAAACAGTGATCTTGAATGTAGCATTTCATCAAATTTGGATATAAATGTTGGATATTTCTATATATGTACATGTTTTTGAATTTTATTTTTTGAAATGTCAAATTTTTTTTTCAAAAATTATATATCCAAATTTCCTTTAATTTTGTCATTTTAGTGTTTTGTTTTTTTTTTGGTCATTTTCTGTCAAAATTTTTAGAAATTTATAAAAATTATATATTTATATTTCAAATTTACTTTTCAAAATTTCCTATAACCTAAGTTGGATATATATGCACACGATGAGCCATTAAAATTTAAAATCGGTCCAGTAGTTTGGGCGTCCATCGCGAACCAACATCGTGACACGAGATTTATATATATATATATATATATATATATATATATATATATCAATTAAAATCTTAATAAATCGCTATTTTATAGTGTTTTAGGAAAATTATTAGGCTAGATATGAAAATGGGTTTTTATAGTGCTCAAAATAAGCTTTAAAATGAGTACTTCTGCGTGTAAAATGAGTAAACTATCATGCAAATAAAAGACGCATATAATGTTTTTTTCATTTAAATCAAATAGTTTTTCAGTGCCATTTCCACCAAATTTAAAAATAATCGTATTCTATCTAGAATTAACTTGGTTTAAGAGATCTTGATGGATTCTAGAAAATACCACAACTTTAGTACAAACGATTTTCAAAAAAACTCATGATTTCATGAAAAAAAAAACATTAAAAAAACATCCAATTTCTTGTTTGAATATCTCTGAAAGAATACGTATAAAAGTATATATATATATATATATATATATATATACGGTAAAATTTATTATTTATTATTCAAGAGAAAGTTGTAGCTCATTTAATCACCTTTAAAAGTGTGTATTACAAGTTCTGATAAAATCAGAATTAAAAGGGTAATAATCCAATCAATGCGGTGGATGGTGACGGAGTGCAAATTGTTTTCACTTCTGAACTTAAGATAAAGATTAGCCTATTTCCAAAATATCAAGTAAATTGGAGCACAGTAAAAAAATTCACACAGCAATAATTTTGTTGATGTAAGTTGAATAGAGCACATGTGAACAGGATTTGGCAAATTAGTTCACTTCAAATATAAACTTAAGCAATAATGTATAGTGATTTATTGGAGAAAAAATTGTAATTTATATATTAAAATTACTAAAAGCTAGTTAAAATATGGTACGAAATTATAAAAATTATAGGCAACATTATTGAAGCAATTATTTTGGGTAGAAAAATAAAAGGTGATATTGCACCTTTGCCGCAAATGCTATACGAGTATATTAATTCTTTCTGAATTTGTTGTACTTTTTAAAAGATTTCAATTTTCAACAAGTGTATCTTATGCTATGACCATAAATCACAAAGGCAGACGATCATTTTTAGTGTGATAAATTTGGAAAATTAATGTTTTAGTCGTGAATAAACAAAAAATCATTCATTTATACGAGGTGTGTTCAAAAAGTACCCGGAATTACTAATAATTAAATTTCGCGGGTCTGGAGTGTCTGATTGTCAAAATTTTTTTTTTATTGTGTTGGTATACATGCCCCTAAAGTATGATGAAATTTTCAGCTATATTCACTGTTTACTTTGTCTGTGGTAGTCGCTAAGGTTCGACGTGTTTTTCTGAGCTCGGCGATTTTTACAATGGAAGAATTGAAAAGTCAAAGAATTTGTATTAAATTTTGCGTAAAAAATGAAATAAAGTGTTGCAAAGTGCAAAAATTCACCAGATATGGCTCCGTGTGACTTTTTCCTATTCCCAAAGTTGAAGAGACCCATGAAAGGACGGCGGTTTTCCTCGATTGAAGAAAATCGCTGAGAGTGCTCAAGGACATATCAAAAAGTGAATATCAAGGGTGCTTCGAAAATTGGAAAAAACGCTGGCATAAGTGTATTATATCTGGGGGGGACTACTTTGAAGGGGACCACATTAATGTAGACGAATAAATAAATATTTTTTTGAAAAAACGAAAATTCCGGGTACTTTTTGAACAGACCTCGTACATCCACATCTACAGGTATGACTAACAATACTATATAACCCTTAAATGCAATAAAATAAATTGAGCTATTGGAAATAAATTTGTTCTATAAATCGCAGTGTATAATTTTTAATATACAATTTTATTGGACGTTTTTTAATATTTGTTAAATGAATAATTAAAGTGTTAACTGTGGGAATTGAGAACAATCATTTTATTTGAAACAGTTTTACATTCAGCATCACTCATATATTGGTGTAAATAGTAATTCAAAAAATAGTAATTATTATTTTTAACTAAGCAGTAAATATTAGTATAAAATATTGAAAATTGTAGACGTGGGTACAGAACAACGTCTGTCGGGTCAGCTAGTATATATATATATATTTAATATATAAGTCCTGGATTTTTTCAATATATTGATTGTTGCTTTTCCGAACAGTAAATCCAATAATAAAAAACAATTTGTTTTTTGAAGATGTTTAATAACGACGTTTCGGAACTAGATACGTTCCATGATCAGGTTTATTCTGTCAAAGACAATATTTTTTAAAAACTATTGATTAGCATTAAATAATGATGGTTATTACAGATTATTTAGAAAAATTATAAAGGAATGGATTATGTACCAGTGTAAAGAGTAATAAAAATTAACTAAAAAAGGTTTTATATAAAACTGAGAAGCAAAAATTATTTACCTGTAATAATTTATATATCCATATCACTAATATTTTTTGTTAAAAAACTCGATTTTTTCAGAGGATATTTGTAAATGTTTTGACTTCACAAGACTTTAACACACTGTTATGGAGTACTGTCGGCCAGATGTAAGGAATATGTACGGAATTTAGGCAAAAATATTTTTTTATGGCTCTTGTATTGGTAATTTACGAAAAATGGGAATGTATTGCTTCAGCAAATGTTAAGAAATATTATGTATATATACATGCACATACATGTGCACACCTACATACACATAAATGCATATACACATACATTACATATGCATATATTCATGTACATACAATTATATACACAAACATATACGCAAGTACATGTATATAGTGTATATACATAAACATACATATAAGCATATATATGGATGTGCTTATATTACTACATATATACATGTATATATACACACAAAATTATTAAAGGATTAATCGTTTTTATTTAGGTTTAAAAAATTTTGATACAAATCATGAATGATATTATGATCTGATCTTTTATTAACACAATTTGACAAATTCAAAAAGATTAAACTGGTTTCAGAAAAAAGTATACAAAATATTGCGTTCAAAGGTAAAAATATGTGAATTTTCAATGGAATGTTGGACAAGAGTGCTTTGAAAACTTCGGCTTTTATGATGAATGACGCTTAATTCATGTTGTCTCATTCTCTCATGGATGTATTGTGATGTTTGGCCAATATATTGTTTTTGACAATTTTTGCAAGAGATAGAATAAACTATGTTAGTATTGAATTTATGAGGGGTGGTGGATTTAATTTTTGAAAACATTTCTTCAAAAGAATATAAAGCTGTTCCTGAACTGTACGGATAAAATGTAACTATGAAAGTTAAAAACCAAACATATGAATTCTTGTCTAATAAGAGATAAAATACTTTTGTTTGTTATAAAATATTTGTTACTGTTTCGTTTAGTACAAAATATTTGTTGCTATTTGTTTGTTATAAAATATTTGTTACTGTTTTGTTTAGTTCGAAATATTTGTTTGTTATAAAATACTTATAAGTATTAGTATAAACTACTTATAGTATTTTATAACAAGTATTATTTATAACAGCAACAAATATTTTGAACTAAACAAAACAGTAACAAATATTTTATAACATACAAATAGCAACAAATATTTTGAGCTAAACAAAACAGGAACAAGTATTTTATAACAAATAGTAACAAATATTTCGAACTAAACAAAACAGTAATAAGTATTTTATAACAAATAGTAACAAATATTTCGTACTAAACAGAACAGTAACAAATATTTTGTACTAAACACAACAATGGCTTATTTTATAATAAATATAGCAACAAATATTTTAAACTACAAAATTTATTTCACAAAAATAAAATAAAAAAGTTACAAATTATATTTCAAGTAATTTTTATTCTTTATTTAAATTTATTGGGATTACTTTTTTCAGAGCTCTCTTGTGCCTCTGCCTGGCGAACCGCAGCCACTCACTTGTTATTTTATCAAACTTACTTACCGCCAAGCAGTATTTGGTCACAAATACACCTTCAAACAATTAAATCATGAATACACTACATTTCAATATTCATACAATATATAAGCTGTTATATTGCATTTATTACCTTTGACTATCTCGACCATTTTGTTGTTGTACATAGGCAGGTTTTGCTTGCGACCTAGCCATGAATATTTCATGGCTAAATTATCCGCATACATTCTGCTCAATGTGTTCCCAATATGATCTTTGGGATCACGCCCACCAATCCTGATAACAATCTCGGCCTGCAAATTAAAAACATGCTTTGATTAAATGTAATTGCATTTTATTAAATAATTTCATATATTTTGTACCAGATCAGTTTCTAACTCTTCTGATTTTTCTCCGCCCAGTTTTTCCTCCAAGGCTTTGACATCTTCCACAGTCCTCCAAGGAAACAATTTATCAAATATATTGGTTTTCTTTTTGGGGGAAGATGCCTGTGTCGAAGCTTTGCCTAGGTCGCTGATTTTCTCCTGTAAAATGAGCACCTTTTTTAAGATATGATTAACAAAGGCTAAAAAGAAATAAAAATTAGAATATGTATATTGTATTGAGTATTATGATAACTTACCTTGAAGAGTGGAAAAGGCATCCACCATAAAAAAGATTATTTCTGTAATAAAATTGTTATAATTACAATCAACATATGAAATTTACTAACATGAGAACAAACTTAAGTATTAAATTACCTTTGGGAGCACCAACACGCTCCTGAACATGTTCTGCTCCCACAAACATCTTCCTCTGTCTATTGCTTTGAGGAGCTATGATAAAAATAATTACTATTAAATTTGAAAAATATTTATACTTAATAAAATCTCAAATCATTCTCATTACTTGTGATTGGCCCAATCTCTCCAGTTATTATACTGGTATCTACTCCACCTTTCAAAGAAAATTCCGGAAGAGAGCTTTTTTCAGTAATAAAATTGTTATTACAATCAACATACTTAATATACTAACATGAGTACAAGCTTAAGTATTAAATTACCTTTAACAGAAACAACATCTTTTTCAGCTATTTCTATATTTAGAAACGCCTCCCTCTTCCTATTGCTTAGAGGAGCTATAATAAAAAACAATTATCATCAAATTTAAAAATTATTTATAGTTAATAAAGGCTAAAATCATTATTATTACTTGTCATTGGCTCTATCTCTTCATTTTCTTCTCGCCGTCTCTTTTCTGCTCTTCCCTTGGGTGCTGCAATAAAAGCAATAAACATTTAATTTGCAAGATGTACAAAGTATATAAGTATAATGTAATGCAATCATTACTTGTCAAAGCCTCAATTCTTGCTTCGAGGGCCAGCACCGAGTCACTCGTTCTTTCTGAGACCCCTCCCAAGCAGCTCCTCTGAAGATGAGTAATCTGAATCAGCTGCACGTTTGCGAGCTGACTCATAAGTGTCTAAAATCATGTGGAGTAATGTGGCTCCACGCGCCTTATAATCGATCCTGTCGGATTTTTGCATGCTGTTGGCCACCAGCACTTTGTCCATGAACCATCGTCACCTAAAATTAACCAATTGCTTGGTATTTCAGTATGACCAGATTCGTCAAAAACAACAGCAAATTGTTTTGTTCTACAAATAAAGCAATGAAAGCATATTTGTTTAATACTAGCTGGTCCGGCAAACGTTGTTTTGCTAAGTAAGGTATTTTCTGAAGTATAAAAAAAATTAACATTCTAATTTAATCGTGTAAGGATGTGTTGTTTGAATGCTATGTACAATAAGGTGTTATAAAAACAGTAAACTCCATTAGTTTGTCTTTATTTTGACAATACAATTAAACTGGAAATTTTATACACTTTCTATAGAAAACATGGCATAATCCAATCCAAGTCTTTTTTGGTCTTTCGACTTATATAGTCATTACAAATTCCATTTAATCGAATATTGATTGCGTTTTTCAGATTTTTTTTCGATTCTGGAGTTTGTGTATAATTGTAAATAATACTACTGAGCTTATGCGAGGAGAGATAGAAAATGAATTAGGTATCTCTTTTTTGACCTGAGTTTTGAAAAGTTTCAAGTAAAATACCATGAAATAAAATAAATTTAATAACTAGTGGGGTGGGTGGCATCGTGCCTTAAGGCAAATTGCTGGAACTTCCCGTACCGTAACGAAATGTTCGAGGAATACTGAATGTTTTCAAATAGATTATTATAAATATTGTAACATTGTCTAATATTTATAAGAATTATATAAACTGAATTGCAAATTTGAAATTATTTGTTTCAACAAAAAACTAAAAAAAAAAAAAAAAATGAAACAAAAATTTTTTTTCCAAAATCAATTATTTTGTTAAGACAAGCAGAAAGTTTTTTGAATCATTCAAATCGGACGCTTAGTTCTCTCAAAAACTGCCATTTTTTACATATTTAGCTCCGTATCTTCGAAATGGCTGGGCCTGCCTTTGCCAAAAACTAATAAACACTTCTCCCAATCATTACTAATTGAATGTTTTTTAGATCATTCAAATCGGATACTCCGTTCTCTCAAAAATTCGATTTCTATTTTCCGCACTCTTTGCTCCGTATCTCCGAAACGGCTGGACCTGCCTTTGCCAAAAACTAATCAGCTCTTTTCCCTATCAATAGGAATCGAATGTTTTTTGAACCATTCAAATCGGTTGATCCGTGCGCCCTAAAACGTGACTGGAAATTTGTATCCACACATACATACACACACACACATACACACACACACATCCATTTTTTCTGAGGTATGCCAAAATGTTCAGAAACCGTCAAAACGTCGAGAAATGTAAAAATTTTCAATTCCGATTTTCGGCCCATTACAATAACTTACCCTACGGGAAGTTAAAAAGTATATATGTGGAACAGGGCAAGGCACAAAGATCCAATTTGACTTTGAGCAAATATAAATTATATTTTGAAAATCAAACCAATTATATCACAACAAATGACACATTTCAAACGAATAATTATCTGACTACCAGCTACTTCATCATTATAAAAATGTGTTTTTTTTTTGCTGTCTTTCAAAAATTTATTATCTAGACCTTTTTACTCTATAGGCGAGGTAACTTGGAAAGGCCAGATGACAAACAGGTTTAATGTCTTATTTTAATTTTAAAGGTATTTTACAAAGTAATTACATTTTTAACTAATGCTAAAAAACTATCAACGGAAGAAAATACTTTTACTATGAATGTTCAAAGATTACCGTTTATCTTAAGTCATAAGAATCAAGGGTACAGCTGGTTATACATCTTTTCCCTTTACTTTCAAATAATATTGTTAAACAATGCTTAGCTTTACTGGTTTTGAACACTTTGGTGGTGGAACTTTTAACCCCGGACCTTCAAATATTACTATCCATTCTTCGATAAATTCTGGGAAATTATAACTGGGAATAAGTTATTCGACAAAGTGTCCCTTTAATATATTTCAAATTTAGGTTCTGATTTTAAATCACATAAATAAAAAAAATATATTCTAGAGAATGCTTTATGAATACCAATGAGTATATAATTATACAAATGAGTTCTTTCAGAACATCGTGTTTGAGAAAAATATGATTTGTCAATCATACTGATTGTGAGTTTTATAGTTCACTTCACTGTTTATACGAATGGGCAATGAAACTACCATTACATTATAATTGTTAATTATTTATTTAAAAGAAATAATTTTATTATTGATTCCTTACAAATTTCAAATTGTCATTCATACGTGATTACTTAGCTGTCATTTGCTTATTGTTATTCCAAGTCGAACGGGATAAAAAGTATCCTAGTAGTAGATAAAAAGTAGTTTTGAAATACTTTATTTATCCATACGTTTCAGTCTTTATCGAGACCGTCATTCAGTGGAAAAACTACTACTTTTGCGAAAGTGTAAAAAGACCGGCAAACATATGTTTTTTGTAAAATGATAAAATAATAAAAATACATGTTTCATTCAGATATAGTGGTGTTTTTAAAATGAAGGATTATTTTATAGTCATTGCAAAGCGAATTGTTGTCAGTTTTTAAATTTATGGCCCTATCCTTCTGTGAAGATATTAGGCATCCTTCGCTAAATCGTCTTTAAAAAAAATTATTTTCGAAATGTAGGATCGTGGGATTGGAAAAATCAATGTTATGTTTGAGCTGATTAATATGATCCGTTAGTTGTGTTTTATTCTGGTTCTTATTTTTAGAATTGTTTTTGTGTTGTGATGTTCTTTTGTGCAAATTTTGACTGGTTTCACCTATGTACACGCAATTACAATCTAGGCAATTAAGCTTATAAACTAGATTATTTAGGATTCTTGGGTTAAATTTCGATTTTAATTTTGTAAAAAAAAGTTGAAAAAGTGTATTCGTAGGTACAAACTACTCTAATATTATTTTTACTGAAAAGTTTTCTCCACGGGTAATGTAATTCTTTAATGAAAGGTAAACTTATAGTTCCATCGTAGTTTTCAAGGTTTGGATTATCAATTGAATTATTGTGACGGTTTTGGAGATATAGGATTCTATTTTTTGTTATGGATTGGATGAGGTGTTGTGGGTAGGAGTTTTTGGTTAGGATTTGTGAAATGAGAGAGAGATTTCTTAAAAATTTACTGTGTGATAATAATAATGCGTGGTCTATTAAGTTTATGATTGTGCCTATTGTGATAGAGAGGGGGTGGTAAGAATGGTAATTAAGATAACGGCCTGAGTATGTTGGTTTGTGATACCAATCAGTTATTATATTATTATTTTCGCGAAAGAGTTGTACATATAAGAAACTGATAGATTCATTATTTTCTAATTTAGAAGTGAATTCTAGTTGTTGGTTGTGGGCATTAAAAGAATTTACCAGAGTTGTTGTGACACTGTTTGGGATGCATGTTATGATATCATCAACATATCGGTAGTAAAAAATTTGTTTGTTGTAGGAATTTAAAATTGTGGATTCTATGTGTTGAAGGGCTATTTCAGCTAAAGATGGAGAGGCTGGAGATCCCATTGGTGTACCAAATGTTTGAAAATAGAATTTACTATCGAACTCAAAACATGTGTTAGAAATTAAAAAATTTATTATTTCTCGAAACCAGTGTAGGGAAATTGTGGTATGGAAGGAGATATCGTGCCATTTTTTAGTTATGGCTTCAAGGATAAGGTCTAATGGAACGTTTGTAAACAATGATACTACGTCTAAACTAATTAAAACGTTATCATTTGGAACTGTAATTTGTTTAAGTTTTTCGACAAACTGGAAAGAATTTTTTATGTGAAATGGGGATTATTTGGTGACAAGAGTTATGGAATTGCTTATATATCTTGATAATTTATAAAGTGGTGAGTTATTGTCTCATACAATAGGACGGAAAGGTAAGTCAGGCTTATGGATTTTGGGAAGACAGTATAATCTTGGGTGGTAAGGATGTAAGTTTTTTAAATTTGAAGCTATGTCTTTGGGTAACTGTTTATTAGTAACGAGTTTGTCGATAAACTTGTGACACTTACGGTTTATGTGAACTGTTGGATCTGTTACTGATATATATATATATATATATATATATATATATATATATATATATATATATATATTGATTGTTTCTTTTCCGAACAGTAAATCCAATAATAAAAAACAATTTGTTTTTTGAAGATGTTTAATACGACGTTTCGGAACTAGGTACGTTTCATCATCAGGTTTATTCTGTAATAATTTATATATTCATATCACTAATATTTTTTTGTTAAAAACACTCGATTTTTTTGGAAGATATTTGTAGATGTTACGACTACACAAGACTTAAACACACTGATACGTGTGTTACAGCTTTATTTTTATTGTTTAAAGCACGTGTTGTTTTGATATGAACTTGTCTATGATGGCACAGGCTCACCAACCATAGATAATACAAAATATTTTCATGATACCAACCATGTGCTTATTTATCTATGATACCATCATTAAATAAATTATAATTGACGACGGCGCCTTAAACTAATCAACCAAATAAAAAATTATACTTTAGAAGGTCAATTGACAATATTGATTTAACATCTTGTGAAATATTTTATGAAGCGAGAAGATAATAATGGAGTTAAATATAAAAAGACCTAAGCAAATGAAAGATTTGACACCGCGAAGAATACGCCAGATTGTCGCTTAAACAAAAAAACATTATTTGAATAGTATAAAAATCAATCGGAATGAAAGTGTATCATCTGAACTAGTAATATGAATATAGTAATAATAATAGTAATAATTATAATGAAAATATTTGTTATAGTACATTTTCAAATCGATTAGACACCAATTTCGAGAAACAAAATTTTGAAGATCATGCCACTCCAGAAAATGTATTTTGTCAAGATAATGATAATACTACCCTAAGGGAGGATATACAGAATTTGGCGAAGAGAGACAATTTGACCTTGCATACTGTAAGTGCACTTTTAAAAATTTTTTTTAAGCATGGTCACAAGGACCTACCTGTTATGCTCGAACATTGTTGGACACTCCAAAAACTGCAACAAAAGCCATTCAAAAAATGAATGGCGGATTTTATATGCATTTTGATGCTGAAGAAGGAATTCTTAACTTCATGGAAAACCATTTTTTCGAATGCCCTGAGAAAACTCTCTTACAACTAAATTGTGATGGAATGGCAATATCTAAAAGTTTAAATAGCAGTTTTTGGCCTATATTATTGATGTTAGATATAAATGAGAAAGTGGAACCTTTCATGGTGGGCATTCATCATGGTAATGGCAAGCCAGTCGATGCCAATATTTACTTAAGTCAATTCGTAAGTGATATGAAGACGATTTTGAAACATTGCATTATTTTTAAGGAGAAGAAATGGGATGTTTTCATATCGAAAATTGTGTATGATAGCGCAGCTCGAGCATTCATAACCTACGTGAAAGGACATGCTGGGTATTTTAGTTGTCCAAACTGCATTCAAGAAGGCGATTTTGAAAAACACGTAATTTTAACAGAAACTGATGTCATACTGAGAACAGATCAATCATTTAGATCAAAACAACAACCAGAGCACCATACTATCTATTTTAGAGGATTTGGGGATCGGTATGATTTCCCAAGTTGCATTGGATTATATGCACATGGTGTTTTTGGGGGTGACAAAGCGCCTGATTTCTCTCTGGATGTGCGGATCTAGAGATATTCGCTGTACAGGCGAGCAGAAAAGGAATATGAACAATTATATAATAGAGCATAGAATTTGTTTTCTTCGGAATTTTTCAGATTGCCTGGAAGACTAGATGATCACAAACATTGGAAGGCCACTGAATACAGACAATTTTTGTTGTATTCTGGATTAGTAATTTTGAAACTTGTGTTAAGTAACCAATTGTTTTTGAATTTTCTACATTTCAGTTTAGGCATTAGAATACTATGTGAGAGGCATATCTCAACTCGAGTAGTTTGGCAGGGACTTGTTAAAACTTTTTGTTATTAGTTATTCTGATTTATATGGTTCAGATAGATTAACATTCAATATTAATAATATAATCCATTTAGCTAATGAAGTCCAGAATTTTGGTTGTTCATTAGACAAATTTAGTTGTTTTCCATTTGAAAATTATTTCAGAAGTGTGAAAAATAAGATTCAAGATTTCCCCAAGCCCTTGCAACAATTAGTAAACAAAATGTGGGAAGAAAAAACTATTAAAAGCAGAAATAAATTTATCCAAATTAAAAGTTGTAATACACCGGACAAAAACATCAAAAATAGAGAAAATTGAATTTAACATTTTTTCTTTAAGTAATATAGCATCAAATAACTGTTGTTTAACAACTGAGAATAAAATAGTTCTAATAAATAAAATTTGTGATGTTGATAAAATATTGTGTTTGAAAACGACAATGACAAAATTATTATTCTCAAAACCATTTGATTCGAAACCATTCAATATTCATTGTTTTGACCCAAAAATTATGAGAGAAGTGACAATATCTGTGAAGGAAATAAAACAAAAATTTGTAACACTACCTTATATAACTAAATCTAATCATGTGGCTATTCCTTTTCTGCACCAGTAATTTGTATTTTTGTAACTAGTTCTTCTAGCTTTACGTAAATATAATTGTAAATAAATGAATGTTAATTAAAGTATATATATATATACAATTTTTATAGACTTTTTGATATTATGGTTAACAAAAATTTGTTAATGTTTTAAAATGAATGTTTTACAGGTTTATAAAAGTATTAAATCTTTCAAACTATTTCAAAAATTCTCAAATCACCCGTAGGTTTCAAATTGTTAAAACTGTCAAAACTATTCAAAACTAGTTGAGAGTGGCATTTTGCATAATAGAAATTGCATAAACTTACCGGCACGTGTAAATAATCAACTTTAGTAAGACATCATATATTATAATTTGCGACTGATTTATAAGTAAACTGCAGAAATAAATCCAAATTTGCTGTTGAAAAATTTTTGGAAAGGCAGGTCCAGCAGTTATAGAGATCTAGTAAAAAAATGGCATTAGGCAGTAAAAATTTTGTATAAATCATCTACTTAAGAAAAATGTTTTTTGAATTAATCTAATCGGATAATCTGTTCTCTCAAAAACAGCATAACCGTTTTTACACCCTTTACGCTCCAGACCTCCGAAACGGCAAAATTGCCTTTTGCAAAAACGCCTCGCGATCGAGTATGTACCAAATGATCTTTTAATCATACAAATCAGTTATTCCATACTGTCGAAAATGTCGAGAACATTTGCTTGCACCATATAAAAAAACTTCAAAATTAAAAATTTTGGTACGGAACCCAAAAAAAAAATTATACAAAATGGGTACAAATTATTAAAAAGTCTATAAAATATCTGATAATTTGATATACATATGTTCAATAAACATTTTTGACCGCCAAATAACATTTTTTTAACTTGTTTTTATTGAGAGTCCATAACCGCTAGACCTGCCTTCGCTAGACAAATTTTACCAGTTGTTCATTTTGTCAATACAAGTAAAATGTTTTTTGAATTATTAAAATCGGACGCTACGTTCTCTTAAAAACTCAGTTACCGTTTTTGACACTTTTTGCCCCGTATCTTCGAAACGGTTAGACCTGGTTTCGCCAAAAACTAATCAGCACGTCTCCCTATCAATACGGATCGAATGTTTTTTGAATTATTCAAATCGGTTGATCGGCGTTCCCGCACACACACACTTTACATTCATTTTTTCTAATGCATGCCAAAATATTCAGAAACCTTTGAAACGTAAAGATATATAAAAGTTTTCATTTTTGATTTTTTGCGATTACTATATCTTCCCTCCGGGGAGTTAAAAATATAAAGTTGTGGAAAATATTTTCTAACAAAACATGGCACATTTATCACATTAGGTAACAAATGTATATAATTTTGTAACTCCCGATATACGAGGTCTGTTCAAAAAGTACCCGGAATTTTCGTTTTTTCAAAAAAATATTTATTTATTCGTCTACATTAATGTGGTCCCCTTCAAAGTAGTCCCCCCCAGATATAATACACTTATGCCAGCGTTTTTTCCAATTTTCGAAGCACCCTTGATATTCACTTTTTGATATGTCCTTGAGCACTCTCAGCGATTTTCTTCAATCGAGGAAAACCGCCGTCCTTTCATGGGTCTCTTCAACTTTGGGAATAGGAAAAAGTCACACGGAGCCATATCTGGTGAATTTTTGCACTTTGCAACACTTTATTTCATTTTTTACGCAAAATTTAATACAAATTCTTTGACTTTTCAATTCTTCCATTGTAAAAATCGCCGAGCTCAGAAAAACACGTCGAACCTTAGCGACTACCACAGATAAAGTAAACAGTGAATATAGCTAAAAATTTCATCATACTTTAGGGGCATGTATACCAACACAATAAAAAAAAAATTTTGACAATCAGACACTCCAGACCCGCGAAATTTAATTATTAGTAATTCCGGGTACTTTTTGAACACACCTCGTACATTGCGCTTACATTACACTTAGTTAACATTTGTTATATAACTTTGTAATTTCAAAATACATTGCGTGTACATTACATTTAGTTACCATTTGTTATATAACTTTGTAACTTCAAAATACATTGCGCGTACATTACATTTAGTTAACACTTGTTATATATCTTTGTAACATAAAAAGTTACATTGCGGCAACAAGTAGTGTTTACGGGGCGTAGTTATGAATATGACCCATAATTATTAAACTAGTTGAAGGTGGCATTTTTTCTTAAGGCAAGTTGCATGAACATCCCGAAATATGTAATAATTGACTTAATCAACCGAAATTGATATTCAGATATTCAGATAAATTTTTCACCTATGTATTTCGAAAATGAAGTTTTCAATTAAATATAACAATACGATGTTCCACTTGATATCTCTCAAATACATTTAAATTATTTCTACTTGGTATATTATTTCAATAAAGGCACGTGTTAGTATGTCCTAATTGTAGCTTACTATTACAAATTTTAGTTGTTTTATATAATTTAATCAATTTTTATAGGACTGTTTAGTGCGTAAACCTTAATAAATATTTTTTGAAATACGTATTAAGCATCTGCTATAACAAAACACTGGCACGATAACATATGTCATGTACGTAGTCTTTGATGTTATTGATTGTATTGAAATAATGGTTGCACTTTTTACACTAGAGAAGTTTTGTAGAATACTCACTTACTTTTTTCCAAATGCATTTTTAATGGCTATCGAAAATATTTGAAAAGCTAATTCTTCAAAGGATTAAAATAATCCTACAAGAACAAAGTTTTATTACGAACCATCAATTTGGGTTTCGAGACAAACATTCAACAATTGAGCAAGTTCACAGAATAATAAACGTAATTAACAATGCACTGCATAATAAAGAGTACTGTTCTGCGGCTTTTTTGGATCTCAAGCAGGCATTTGACAAAGTATGGCATACCGGATTAATGTATAAAGTTAAAAGATGTTTACCAGATTCTTTATTCCTATTAATAAAATCCTATTTACAAAATAGAAATTTTTTTGTCAGCATCGCCGATACGGACTCAAATATTACCGAAATTAATTCTGGAGTGCCTCAAGGGAGTGTCCTCGCCCCAACACTATTTTTAATTTTTACAGCTGATTTTCCAACTTCAACTGACACGAGTTTAGCCACATTTGCTGATGATACGTGCATCATCGCCACAAACAAAGATCCGACTGCAGCTTCCAACAGCCTTCAGCACCATCTCAGCTTAGCTGAGAAATGGTTTTCGTTGTGGAGGATAGAAGTAAATAGCACAAAATCAGTTCATATAACTTTCACGCTTCGCACCCAAACTTGCCCAGCAGTTGTACTCAACGATGAAATTATTCCGTCCAAAGAATCAATAAAGTATCTCGGCATTCACTTAGATAGGAAACTCAACTGGAAAGTACACATAAAGAACAAAAAACAACAAATAGATCTAATCTTCAAAAATTATTATTGGCTCCTAAACAGAAAATCAGAATTATCAACTTACAACAAATTACTTATATATAAGGCTGTGATCAAACCCGTGTGGACCTACGGATTACAACTTTGGGGTACTGCTAAAAAGAGCAATTTAAACATAATACAACGAGCACAAAACAAATTCCTGCGGCAAATATTAAACGCTCCTCACTACACGCCAACATGGATTCTCCACAAAGACACGGGTATACCTACAATTCAAGAACATATATCAATGTTTGCCTGTAATTATAAGAATAGAATTGGCGCACATCCAAACCAACTAGCATGCAACTTATACCAGGAAGGCCAGCCGACCAGGCTCAAAAGGAAAATACCTCGAGATTTATTATAGTTTATTTTTATATATATATATATTTTTTTCTCTATATTTGTCTTTAGTTTTTTCTTTTTTATATATTAACTATAGTAGATACACCACTGGGCGTATGTACTAATTTGTAAACAACCAACTGTAAACACTTGTCAGCATTCTCTGCTAAATATAATTATTTTTATAGATTGCAGAATGAAAATAAAATAAAAAAAAAAAATTCCCAATCAATACTCTTGCAACAGTTTTTGAATGTATAAAATAGATTTATGATTGCGGGCTAAAATGTGGATCAAAACTTTTTATATTCTTGGATATAAATCTTTCCCGATTTACCCAACTCTACAAAAAATTATTGTTTTTTTTTTACTAATTTTTACAACTGGGATATATAGTTTCAGGAAAATCTTTTCCGATATTTATAACTGAAATATTAAAAATTTATCTATTTTAGGCTAGTATACAAATGGTTTTATTTTTTGTATAAACTAAGTCTTGTACTTGGTATAATTGGTTATGGAATGGTGATGGCAACATTTGCTGGAGTCAATTTAATCTTCAATCAAAGGCCGCATTCTTGGATGGACTTAGGTTTTTTGTTACTATTTTATGGGTTATATTATGGCGTGCTAGGTCGAGATATTGCTGAAATATGTGCTGATAAAATAGCCTCAAAAATTGGAGTAAGTTAATTAGAATAGATGTTTTATTTTTCCTATGTAATTTTATTATGCAAAATATATTGTAATTTTCGAATTGGTTTATTTGCGGAAACGATGAATAGATGAAGTATAATTCTGTCTATTATGCTATAATACAAGTTTTAAAGGTGAAATAACATAATTGTTTTTTCTTACATTTTTAGTACTATACTCGAGAAGGCATACCAACTAGACAATTGGAAAGCAATATGTGTGCTGTATGTGGAAACTACTTGGTAGTAGATACTGATGATGATAATGCTTTAATTGAAACCTCTTATCGATTGTCTTGCAGTCATGTATTCCACGAATTTTGTATTCGTGGCTGGTGCATGGTTGGAAAGAAACAAACTTGTCCTTATTGTCATGAAAAGGTTGATTTAAAGAATTTATTTCGAAATCCGTATCCTTTTTTAATTTGTCAACACATATTTCGTCAAAGGATTAAAGTTATCTTATAATAAGATCATATTAAAAATGGATTGTTGTTGAATGGTTTGTAGTAGAATTTAGTTAAAATGCACATTAGGTAATAGTTAAAGCAGAGTTCATGTAGAACAAATTACATTTGCAGCTTATTTAGCCACTCACAAATTATAACTGCTTTAGAACAAATTATAATTTAATTATATTAACTGAATCATTTAATATATATAAACTATTGTAACCCATAAATCTTTACCATTTTACAGTTTCTTTCACGATGCTATTAGTGAATACCCTTATTTATATATTTTATTATTAGTGAATACCCTTATTTGAACAAACCCATCCTGAAGGAGGTGCCACCTCTATCCGGTATTGTACATTTTTTTAAATAACTTAATCGATATAAAGAAAAAATTTTTAGAGAAAAGAGTTTTGCCCAATACTCTTTGTGTTATTGGCAATTGAATGATTTTTTTTAATGCTTTTTATCATTTTTTTTTAACAAAAATTTTATGATAAAGAAAATTGTAGCGGGTATTCTGCAGTATTTTAGCAATATTAAGCTAGATATTTCCGTATCGTCATTTGGGGCTGATAAGTGAGGTTACCTGAAAAGATTTTCGGGATAATTCGGAATTTGAGTGCTCGCTGTATTGGACCATGTTCTCTCTAATAAATAAGTAATTTCAATTTTGAAGGGAAAAAGGTCCAGAGATAAAATTTAAATACTTTCTAAGGGCAAACAACGTTTGCCAGGTCAACTATATATATATATATATATATATATATATATATATATATATATATATATATATATATATATGAAATGTATGGGGTTGTTGGTAACGTGGTTCGTATTGACCTCCTAGTCAATACAGCTTTGCCGAGCGGTCGTTATAGTAATAGTAAGCTTCGGATTTGCCTTGAGTTCTTATTAAGATATTGGGTGAAATATCACTTCTAAAGAACAACACTGATTGACTATTTTCAACAACACTTTATTAGCACCCACAATGATGATTAACAATTGTCTTTACACGACTAATATTGCGACTCTGCTGAGGCCAACAGCAACTATGCTGTGGCCTACAGCAATTCTGATGTGTCTATGGCAACTATGATATAATTAAAACAACTCTAACAACTCTGACTTACCAACTAATGTCGGTACTTTATATACTGTTTAAATGGGACTGCAAACACCTTACGATGGCGTATTTGAAATATTTGCTGATTGTGATAATTACTGCAATCGATATCGAATTTGGCATATCAGCATTGCCATTATACAATGCAGCATTATCGATTGCTTTTACACAATATGCCACCCCTAAAGTGTCTGTCAGTTCCTTGACAGATTAATAATAAAAAAAAAATTACAGGAGTTCTCCTCCCCCTTGGAAAAATTATTGTCCTCAATAATTACTTAAGCATAATTTCATTCTAAAAAAAATTTAATAAACAAAAATTTTCTAAATTTACCTAAAACTTCGATAATGGTTACTTAATTTTATAATATAATCTGAAATGTTTCTTGTTTTATATTTGTTTAGGTAAATTTAAAATTACAAAATTTAATTTATTCAAAAAATCAAAATCCCAATATTTGCTTAAAAAAAGACACCTATAAAATTTTTTTTTTCATTGTAATTTGTTGTAATTAATGAAAATTGCATTTAATTCAAATAAGACAAAAGTAAAAATCACAAGTAAATTAATTTCAAGAATAATATATGTTTTTAAATGAGTTGACATAATATCAGACTTGCTGCTTTATTCTAGTGCTAGGTGGAGTCGAAAATTAGAATTGGAAACCGAAATTTAAATATGATATGGCTTCATATAATAAAATGGTACAATAAATTATTATTTATTTCTATAAACTCGAATTTTCATTATTTAACTCGCATTTTACTAATTTTAATTAATATAGAAAAGTTAGTAAACATTAAAAATTAAATATCCATAATTAAATTAATTGGACACGAATTATATAAAATTCTCGATGTAATAATTTTTTGTATATGTGAGTGTAATTTGACTACTATCAGCTTATTTTTTGATACAGTATGCAATTTAATACTCAAGTTGTATAATTCGTGTGTCTGCTATGTCAATATATGTAGCATAAAAAAATGATTAGGTAAGCAGAAGAGCAGGTTTTTGATCTATTCGATTTAAACTGTTTATAGATTGTTTTTAAATATGATGCTTAACTGGGAAAATGTTATTTGACAAAATGTCCCTTTGATTGATTCCAAATTTAGGTTCTGAATTGAAATAACATAAATAAAAAATAATATAACCTAGAAAATGGTTTATAATTACCAATGAGTATATAATTATACAAATGAGTTCTTTCAGAGCACCGTGTTTGAGAAAAATATGATTTGCAAAAAAAGAGTGCCACAACGCCAAAAAGTGCATTTTCATATTAACATTTCAAAAAGATTGATATTTTGAGTTTCTAGTAACACTTGCGGCCCGTTTACTAACGTTTTTGTATATAAATAAAACTACGAACAAATCTACTTACTAGAATTTAATCATAATTAAATAATATTTACGTAGAACATCGTATTAAAAGTAATTAAACATCATCTGTCAAAAACGTTTGACATTTCACTTATTAGCCACCGTCCATTGTTTTATTCAAGGTACGCTTCTATAAAAATTTTCAAATTAAAAATGTAAAGTTTATACGCAATTTTGAAATAATATCTTATCTTTCCGACCACCTACTGATTAGCACGAATTTTTCAAGACTAAGACTGGCCAAATCGGTTTAGCCGTTTTCGAGTTTTACTTAGCTCCATTTTTATATATAAGATATATATTATTTATTTTAATTTTACATTTTTTTAAAATTTATCATAACTCGACGTTTTATCACTTTTTTGTCGACTTTTGTTTTTCAAATTTATTTGTATGCACTGAAGATGGGTCAAATCAAGACCCGAAACGTATGTTCTCTGAATAAAAACATTTTCTTTCAATAAAACTGTTTTTAATTACTAGATGGCTGCTCAAGAAACAATTTTATCATATATACAGTACAGGCCAAAAGTTTCCGGACACATGAAAAAAATCTCATTTTCTGAGTTTTTAGCTATATTTTTCATATAAAAATAATTTTATTCAAGTTAGTTTTGTACATTCTACGTAGTATGAATATTTAGTGACTGATTTGTAACCAATTTGTGAGAAATGATAAACTAATTAGCAATGAAAATGTTAAAATGTCACTGCAGTCGATTTTCCTGAATATGTTTTTAAATGAGTTGACATAATATCAGACTTGCTGCTTTATTCTAGTGCTAGGTGGAGTCGAAAATTAGAATTGGAAACCGAAATTTAAATATGATATGGCTTCATATAATAAAATGGTACAATAAATTATTAATCATTTCTATAAACTCGAATTTTCATTATTTAACTCGCATTTTACTAATTTTAATTAATATAGAAAAGTTAGTAAACATTAAAAATTAAATATCCATAATTAAATTAATTGGACACGAATTATATAAAATTCTCGATGTAATAATTTTTTGTATATGTGAGTGTAATTTGACTACTATCAGCTTATTTTTTGATACAGTATGCAATTTAATACTCAAGTTGTATAATTCGTGTGTCTGCTATGTCAATATATGTAGCATAAAAAAATGATTAGGTAAGCAGAAGAGCAGGTTTTTGATCTATTCGATTTAAACTGTTTATAGATTGTTTTTAAATATGATGCTTAACTGGGAAAATGTTATTTGACAAAATGTCCCTTTGATTGATTCCAAATTTAGGTTCTGAATTGAAATAACATAAATAAAAAATAATATAACCTAGAAAATGGTTTATAATTACCAATGAGTATATAATTATACAAATGAGTTCTTTCAGAGCACCGTGTTTGAGAAAAATATGATTTGCAAAAAAAGAGTGCCACAACGCCAAAAAGTGCATTTTCATATTAACATTTCAAAAAGATTGATATTTTGAGTTTCTAGTAACACTTGCGGCCCGTTTACTAACGTTTTTGTATATAAATAAAACTACGAACAAATCTACTTACTAGAATTTAATCATAATTAAATAATATTTACGTAGAACATCGTATTAAAAGTAATTAAACATCATCTGTCAAAAACGTTTGACATTTCACTTATTAGCCACCGTCCATTGTTTTATTCAAGGTACGCTTCTATAAAAATTTTCAAATTAAAAATGTAAAGTTTATACGCAATTTTGAAATAATATCTTATCTTTCCGACCACCTACTGATTAGCACGAATTTTTCAAGACTAAGACTGGCCAAATCGGTTTAGCCGTTTTCGAGTTTTACTTAGCTCCATTTTTATATATAAGATATATATTATTTATTTTAATTTTACATTTTTTAAAAATTTATCATAACTCGACGTTTTATCACTTTTTTGTCGACTTTTGTTTTTCAAATTTATTTGTATGCACTGAAGATGGGTCAAATCAAGACCCGAAACGTATGTTCTCTGAATAAAAACATTTTCTTTCAATAAAACTGTTTTTAATTACTAGATGGCTGCTCAAGAAACAATTTTATCATATATACAGTACAGGCCAAAGTTTCCGGACACATGAAAAAAATCTCATTTTCTGAGTTTTTAGCTATATTTTTCATATAAAAATAATTTTATTCAAGTTAGTTTTGTACATTCTACGTAGTATGAATATTTAGTGACTGATTTGTAACCAATTTGTGAGAAATGATAAACTAATTAGCAATGAAAATGTTAAAATGTCACTGCAGTCGATTTTCCTGAATATGACCACCATTTGCTTTAATCATTGCAGCGCATATTTTTGGTAATCTTTCGACGAGTTTTTGCAATGTTTGCGCAGGTATGTTCTTCCAGGATTCGTTAAGGCAATTCTACAGGGCAGGGAGGCTGGTTGGATGCAAATCCTTCACGTCGCGTTTAAGCTCGTCCCACAACAGGCCATTCCATTATTTGAAGTATTTTTTTGTCTTGTTTTTGCTTCAAATAATTGGCACAGAGTCGGGAAGTATGTTTAGGGTCATTATCTTGTTGAAAAATAAATTTTGGACCAATTAAATTAAGACCAGATGGAATGGCGTGGCTCTGAAATATGCTATGGTATGGTATGCTATGGTGTTCTTTCTTTAAAGTTGCATGTATTTTGACAAGCGATCCGACTCCATTGAATCCAAAACAACCCCAAGCCATCACTGAATGACCACCGTGCTTCACGATGCAAATCGATTCAAGTCCGCTTCAAATATCCGGGCTCAAATCAATGAACGGTTGTATGAGCCAATATCACGCACGACGGTCAATCGCCGGCTTCGAGAAAAAGGTATGATTGGTCGTGTTGCCATCAAAAAACCACTTCTGCGAGCAGTAAATAAACAAAAGAGATTGCAATTTGCCAAAATCCACATAATTTGGACCATCGATCAATGGAAATCAGTGTTATGGACGGATGAGTCACAATTCGAACTTTTCGGAAATCATCGACGTCAGTATTGTCGTAGGAAGGGTAATGAAAGACTCAATTCTAAGTGTATTTTGCCGAAGGTGAAGCACGGTGGTGGTTCAGTGATGGCTTGGGGTTGTTTTGGATTCAATGGAGTCGGATCGCTTGTCAAAATAGATGGAACTTTAAAGAAAGAACAGTATCATAGCATACTTCAGCGCCACGCCATTCCATCTGGTCTTAATTTAATTGGTCCAAAATTTATTTTTCAACAAGATAATGACCCTAAACACACTTCCCGACTCTGTGCCAATTATTTAAAGCAAAAACAAGACAAACAAATACTTCAAATAATGGAGTGGCGTGTTGTGGGACGAGCTTAAACGCCACGTGAAGGATTTGCATCCAACCAGCCTCCCTGCCCTGTGGAATTGCCTTAACGAGTCCTGGAAGAACATACCTGCGCAAACATTGCAAAAACTCGTCGAAAGATTACCAAAAATATGCGCTGCAATGATCAAAGCAAATGGTGGTCATATTCAGGAAAATCGACTGCAGTGACATTTTAACATTTTCATTGCTAATTAGTTTATCATTTCTCACAAATTGGTTACAAATCAGTCACTAAATATTCATACTACGTAGAATGTACAAAACTAACTTGAATAAAATTATTTTTATATGAAAAATATAACTAAAAACTCAGAAAATGAGATTTTTTTCATGTGTCCGGAAACTTTTGGCCTGTACTGTATATATATATATATATATATATATATATATATATATATATATATCGTATTCCATCTGGAATTAACTTGGTTTAAGAGATCTTGATGAAATGATGAAATACCACAACTTTAGTACAAACGATTTTCAAAAAACGCATGATTTCATAAAAAAAAACATTAAAAAAAAACATCCAATTTCTCATTATAATATCTCTGAAAGAATACGTATAAAGGTATATATATATATATATATATATATATATATATATATATATATATGAAAATTCGAGGTATTTTTCTGACTAATTATTGTTGTTTATTATTTTTCGATTATACAAATACTGATAGAGGTATTAATTAAGGAGTGCGCGGCTGTCCAACCAGAGGTCTTTCGAGCCCTTTAACCCTTCGCCGTTTCACAATAAGAGAAGTTACGGTAAAATTTATGATAAAGAAAGTTGTATCTCATTTAATCGCCTTTAAAATAGTGTATTACAAGTTCTGATAAAATCAGAATTAAAAGAGTAATAATCCAATTAATGCGGTGGATGGTGACGGAGTGCAAATTGTTTTCACTTCTGAACTTAAGATAAAGATTAGCCCATTTCCAAAATATCAAGTAAATTGGAGCACAGTAAAAAAATTCACAGAGCACAAATATTAAAAAATGTTCAATAAAATTGTATATTAAAAGTTATACACTGCGATCTATAGAACAAAATTTCCAGTAGCTCAATTTATTTTATTGCATTTAAGGGTTATATAGTATTTTTAGTCATACCTGTAGATGTGGATGTATAAATGAATGATTTTTTGTTTATTCACGACTAAAACATTGATTTTCCAAATTTATCACACTAAAAATGATCGTCTGCCTTTGTGATTTATGTCACAGCATAAGATACACGTGTTGAAAATTGAAATCTTTTAAAAAGTGCAACAAATTCAGAAAGAATTACTATATAGCATTCGCGGCAAAGGTGCAATATCACCTTTTATTTTTCTACCCAAAATAATTGCTTCAATAATGTTGCCTATAATTTTTATAATTTTGTACCATATTTTAACTGGCTTTTAGTAATTTTAATATCTAAATTACATTTTTTTCACTAATAAATCAATATACATTATTGCTTAAGTTTATATTTGAAGTGAATTAATTTGTCAAATCCTGTTCACATGTGCTCTATTCAACTTACGATCAACAAAATTATGCTATATAGTATTATGCCGCATATATATTCTATAAAACGCAGTGTATAGTTTTTAATATACAATTTTATTGAACATTTTTTAATATTTGTTAAATGAATAATTAAAGTGTTAACTGTGGGAATAGAGAAGAATCATTTTATTTGAAACAGTTCTACATTCAACATCACTCATACATTGGTGTAAATAGTAATTAAAAAAACAGTAATTATTATTTTTAACTAAGCAGTAAATATTAGTATAAAATATTGTAAAATTGTAGACTTGGGTACAGAACAACGTCTGTCGGGTCAGCTAGTATATATATATATATATATATATATATATATATATAATGATGATGAACTCCGTTTGAATTTAATTTTTTAAACATTTAAAAAAAAAACAAAAAAAAATATAAAAATATACATCTATACTATAGAACGAGCACAAAACTCTACCAGGCCACTGCAAACATGTAAAAAATTGAATTATGTAACTTTTCATAATTTGTGTCAAGACAGATATATTTTCTACTGTTGCTTTTGCTTGGTTTTTATCAGCTTCTATACAGTTATTTATTTCCATCAAGAAAATACAAGCAAGGCTGCCGTCTTATAAATGTACTCATAATATTCTTTAAAATTAGCACAGAAGTGCCAAATTTGAACTTCGGTAAAATCCATTGCAAGATATCAGTTGATAATCGTGCTGATTAGCTTCCGGTAATTGGCGGCGGAGCCGTTTCTATATAATTAACTGGTGGAATGTTCACCACCCAGATCCGAGTGTGTATTCCGTTAAAATTTTAACCACTCATTTATGTCATATTTTTCATATTTCTTTATTATTTAAGTTTCACATAAATAATGCATAACTCATCATCACTTTGACAATGCATTTGCTATATTAGTTATTACCCAATCTATTTTTTTTCACTCTATAAATTTATTTTGGAACTAATTCATGCACAATATTTCTGATTACGTTTTTTTGCCAGCATAAATAAATTGTTCGGCATGCAAACAACATTGATCTGAACCCCGTCCACAGATGCACTTCAAAATAATCAGTTAAAATCGCTTCACATATATATCATGTTATCTTTCTGATGACCGAACAGTTACCATTTTATGATTTCGGGTGATTCAAATTAAACATATGAATAATTGGTGAACTAATCTCGAATCGCAGATATTGTAGTGGCATTCCAGGTATATCTATTGAATTCAAAAACTCCATTGGATAATTCACAATTTTATTTTTTTTTAATCATTTTAGTATCTATGGCTTTCAAAGACGCCACATTGCCTAGTTATAACTGTTGGTATATTAAAATTTACTTCGTCAATGTCCATATACTTAGCTCTAGACCATGTCTAGACTCTAGAAGGAGATCAAATTGATTTTATGATTTTACGATATCTCGTAATCAAGTATTATTGGAATTACCAATAGTATAATATTTTGACTATGAATTGAGATTTTCAATATAGCCTACCGCTTAAGTGGGAAGTAAATGTTCAGGGTGAGCAAATTAAATTTAAAATCGGTATAGTATATCAGGTGATAAACATCGTGACACTAAATTTATATAGATAAGATTATATTTATATCTGTTTCATCTACAGTGGGATGTAAAATTGTCTTTTGTAAAAAATATTTTTGTTAAAATTAAAATTTAAATTGTGGTAAAAAATGATTTTCTTAAACTTAGAATAGATGGGAGAGGCCTCATATTTTATATGGACAGCTTCTGGATTGGCTTAGATGGTTAATAGCTTGGCAGCCGTTGATTTTGTCAGCAGTGCAAGGAATAATATGGTTTTTAGGATTGGAGTGACCAAACTATTGATATTGGAATTACTATTAGACCAATAAATAAAAGAAACATGAATGAATAAAAAGTTTTTTTACTTGTTTTAATAATTTGATAACAATTCCATTTTATATTGTAGAAGATCCATGTTTCAAATAAAGCCTTCAGCAAAATTTCCCGTACCATAATTTAAAACTTTTAGAACCATAATTTCTTGTTGAAAATTTGTAAAAACCAGTTTTTGAGATTTGTTTGACAATTTTGATTAATTTTTAATATTTTTGAACACGTAAGAATTTTGTTTTTAACTTTCTGTAGGGTAGTTATAGTAATGGGCCGAAAATTGAAAATGAAAATTTTTGCATTCTTCACGTTTCAGAGTTTCTGAATATTTTAGCATACATCAGAAAAAAAGAATGTGTGTGTTTTGTATGTCTGCATTTTTTCGTTCACGTTTTCGGGCGCACGGATCAACCGATTTGAATAGTTCAAAAAACGATTCCTATTGATAGGGAGATGAACTGATTAGTTTTTGGCAAAGGCAGATCCATCCGTTACGGAGATACGGAGCAAAAAGTGCAAAAAAAAAGAAATCAAGAAATCATTCAATTCGTAACGATATGGAGAAGTTGTGATTAGTTTTTGGCAAAGGCAGATCCAACCATTTTGCTTTGTTTTTTACAAAAATTACTAAATTAATTTTTTCCCAATTTTTTTTTTGTATATAAAAAATATGTCGGATTTTAATTTTAAATTTGGCAAAAGTTCTAAAGCTCACAAATAAGCGTTTAATAAATAGTTTTATCTTTGCAATTCAGTTTATATAATTTTCATAAACATAAGACGTATTAGTTCATTTTAAATCCGAATTTTTGAATAATTATTAAAATTAAAATAATTTGAATTTTTTTTGACGTGAAGTTTTTTAAAAAATTCAAATGTTTGAATGATTAATTTTAATTCTTAATGTTTTGAAAACTAAGCAATTTTTGAAAACTGAAATTTTTAACTTTTCGAAGGGTTAGTTATCGTAATCGTTCAACATCGAAAATCTACATGTAGGCATGCCTTTACGTTTTAAAGGTTTCAGAACATTTTGGCATACCTCAGAAAAAATGCATGTGTGTGTATGTGTAGTTATGTGTTTTGTACGGATACTTTTTTTCCACAGTTTTGAGCATACGGATCAACCAATTTGAACATTCGATTCCTATTGACAGAAAGACGTGCTGAATGATTCAAAATACATTTATTTCACACTGTCGACGAGACGAGCTGGAATTTGTAAATATAATGTAATTTGCTGGCCAATATGTTTGGAAGATACAGGACAAAAAGTGGTAAAAAACATTTTGCTTGTATTCACAAGATGAAAAAAAGATTTTTTAACTTTTTTTGTTCAACATTCAAACATGTTGATATGTTTTATATATGTAGTATGACAGCCAATACGTCGAAATAAAAAGAAATACTAATTTATAACACATACCAAACCAGAAGAAAAACTAAAACAAAATCCATATATTGAAAAATCAATTAGGACATATGCTCAGAGAATATCGTTTTATATTGTTTAGAATTTTTTGAGTTACAAAGATTCATTTTTTTGCTAAAATATTGGGAGCTTTTTTCAATATAACAACTGTCACAATCTAAATAAAAAAAAAATCAAAAATGAAAATTTTTGCATATCTTTACGTTTCAAAGGTTTCTGAACATTTTGGCATACCTCAGAAAAAATTGATGTATGAGTGTGTAGTATGCATGTTTGTTTGGATACAATTTTTCGTCCACAATTTCGGGCGCAACTAGTGGGGCACATGGCATCGTGCCTTAAGGCAAATTGCTGCAACTTCCCGTACCAAATTTTTTTTTTAAATATCAACATTTTTGAAAAAAAATTACTTAAAAAAATAGATTTTTGACAAACTATAAATTTTTTTGTAAAAAAAAGATTTTTTGAAAAAAAAATGTTTTCTTTATTTTGAAATATTTTGGAAATTCTGAACTTTTTTTCAAAGCAATCGTACTGTTTTAACTGCACAGAGACAAAATATTGAAGCGCGTAAGCGCCGCGTCGCCTTCTAACGGATGAACATTGGTACGGAACCCATAGGAATGTAAACAAAATTTATACTTATTGTTAAAATCTCTATAAAATATCTGATAATTTGATATGCATACGTCTCATGTTCATTTTTGACCACCAAATATAATTTTTTGTTTACTTTTTCCTCTGTATCTCCTAAACCGCTAGAACTGCCGTACCAAAAATATCATCATTTCGTCATTACAAGTAAAATGTTTTAAATTTTCAATTCAATTTTTCAATGTGTTTTTGCAGTACTAAAAGAGAAAACAATAGGCTTTCGAATAACGCTAATAATAAAGTAATTAAACAAAACGCACTATCCGAAAACATTAATTGAATGATTATTTTATGGTTACGACAAAAATTGAGATTGAAAAAGGAGCCACTTTGGCATATTTTCAATGATACGAGGTGTGTTCAAAAAGTACCCGGAATTACTAATAATTAAATTTCGCGGGTCTGGAGTGTCTGATTGTCAAAATTTTCTTTTTATTGTGTTGGTATACATGCCCCTAAAGTATGATGAAATTTTCAGCTATATTCACTGTTTACTTTGTCTGTGGTAGTCGCTAAGGTTCGACGTGTTTTTCTGAGCTCGGCGATTTTTACAATGGAAGAATTGAAAAGTCAAAGAATTTGTATTAAATTTTGCGTAAAAAATGAAATAAAGTGTTGCAAAGTGCAAAAATTCACCAGATATGGCTCCGTGTGACTTTTTCCTATTCCCAAAGTTGAAGAGACCCATGAAAGGACGGCGGTTTTCCTCGATTGAAGAAAATCGCTGAGAGTGCTCAAGGACATATCAAAAAGTGAATATCAAGGGTGCTTCGAAAATTGGAAAAAACGCTGGCATAAGTGTATTATATCTGGGGGGCACTACTTTGAAGGGAACCACATTAATGTAGACGAATAAATAAATATTTTTTTGAAAAAACGAAAATTCCGGGTACTTTTTGAACAGACCTCGTATCTCGGCCATAAGGTGAGATACAAAGTTGAAGTTTGGTGTATCGGATGTTTTCAAAATGACCTTCAAAATGGCGTATAAATTATTCAAATACAAGGGTATTTGATATATATTATAATAAGGGTCGATTATGTATGGCAATGCGTCAACACCCTTGCGCGTCGTGACTATTATGTACTCGCCTGGAAAACCCTTGCAACCGTCAGAATGGTCTGGCTTTTTACATATGCTTTCTAAACAGTTAAAAGAATACACCCTCAAAATTTGAGCCTTGTGAAAGCAACTCGAGGGATGATGACGCAATCGCGAGATGCTTCCCAGACCGGCACTTTCTTAATGTACCGATAATAAAATATCATTAAAAAAATTTCTAGCTTTGAGAAAACAGGTTAGTCAAATAGTTCACTGGCTCTTAGACTGTATACGGTTGAAGCAAATTTCAAAATTTTCCGAAAAAAAATTTTCAAAAATATACAAAGTTTTACTTCAAATATGAATTTTGAATTTGCAATTCGGTTTCGAAATGTATATATTTCAAATGCGTTATTCTAATCGTAAGAAATATATCCTCAGATAGATTCATTCATTCACCTCCTACTAATGTAAACTTTCTCAAGTGCTTTGAGCGATAAGATCCGTACTGTTTATTTTATGAAAGATAATATATATATAGTGATTATAATTATCTATGTGAATATGTATAAAACAATTGTTGTAAATTATTGATCAATTTTTATTGATTACTATTTTTTTTCCTCGAATATATAATTCTGGTCCCGGAAGTTCCAGCAATTTACCTTAAGCCACGATGGCATACAAAGTTAATTAAGTGAAAATTGGAATTAAGAGTAGGATAATTGAAAAATAATTGTGAACGCGAATATAGCCTATGAACGTTAAAGAATAGTTGGTTAAGAATTAGAGGACAGTCTATAGCAGGGGTCGGCAAGCTTTTAACTGTGGTGTGCCAAGCCACTCTACCAATATGATTCAGGGTGTCGCCTTAATTCTGAAATATATAGTTAGGTTCTATGGAAGAAGAATTATAATCAAATTTATCTGTTAGCATATTTATTAACTAGTGGGGTGCATGGCATCGAGCCTTAAGGCAAATTGCTGGAACTTCCCGTACCGTAATTAAAAATCTCCATAAAACATCTGATAATTTGTATTATATTATATCTAAAATGTTTTAAACTTTTCGTTGGCTTTAAATTTATTTGCGGGTTTTGCTTTATTTCACAAAATTGATTAAAATCAAATGAAAAGCTAAATTAGCGAGGTTCCAAATAGCCATCCTGAATAGTGAAAGAATTCAATTAGCCATACTAAATAGTAAAATAGCATAGACAAAGTTTTTTCAGCAGTCCAATTTGTAATGTAGTTTGTGAAATAGTTGGAGCATATCTTACTGATATAAATATATATTTTATTTCAACTTCTGTTTATATTTTTCTGTTTTCACAAAAACTGTTATTGAAGGGGTATTTTTCCAATTAGTTCACAAGCACAGACGATTAGGAAGTTATGGAAGTTATGGTAATACATAACGAAGCTAAAAATGAAAATCAGAATAAACACATTAAAATTTATTACAATATGGACTCATGATATAAAAGTAGAAAAGTGCAAGCGAATTAGCCTAAAAATTACAAAGAAAAAATTAATGAACAAATTATCAGAAACACAGTTAAAGAAAAAGTTATCAATTGATAACGTTATATAATAATCAATTTCCAAAGGTTTCTCATAGAACATTTTTTCTAAATCACAGTATACTGATTTATATTCATAGCCAGCTTATAATTGTTAAGAACCCTAAGGTGGTTATTGATTTATATTCAATAGCAAAAAGTAACAGGATGAAATGAAAAAATATTCACAAATAAAAATAATAAATATTTAAAAATATATGCTCTTCTATTATGGTTGTTTGCTGATAACTTGAATCTAAAACAGTGCCATGATGTAATTAATTGAAACATATATTAGTAATTGATCTTGAACCTTACTTTACTTTTTATAAGTGTTTTATTGAATAGAATGCAATGTTTCAATATTAAATGTAAAAATTAGAAAATGTTGGAAATATTCAATGATTTGAGAAAAGGGTATGGGCGCATTGCCATACAGAATCTGCCCCACCCTGGTATTTAAATAATTTATACGCCATTTTATAGGTCTAAATGATAAAAACAGATATACCAATTTTCAACTTTGTACCTCATCTTATGGCCGAGATATCATTGAAAATATGCCAAAGTGCCCTTCTTTAAAACTCACTTTTTCGCGTAACCATAAAAGATATCGAAAAAACTTTTACGTGATTCTACTCACATTGACTCAGACCACATTATGTAGCACAATCAAAGCCAAAAAATCGGTTATTATTAGCTGAAAAAGACAAAATAATTTTTCAATTGATGTTTTCGTGTAAATATTGTTCAAATCAATTTGGTGGAACACATTGGAAAATTGAAAAAAAAAACAGAGCCAGTACACCCGCGCTTAACGCTAATAGCACCCTGTAATTGCATAGAGTTCGTTCGGTGCGTTCGCAAAGAAGTGCGCGATGCGCCTGAAACGATTCTTCACGAATTCTGAATGCGAAAATATTTATTTTTTAGTTATATTGTGTTTTAATTACATATTGTATTATACATATACATATGTTATATACATATAACATATACATATAGTATGTTATACATATAGTATTTGTTATTTGATTTTTCAAGCTAAATCGAAATGCAATCAGTATCCGATTAATTAGAATTTGCAATAACTATATAAGTCGCAAGGCTGAACATATGAAGTGGTTAAACCCACACAGCACATAGTTGACATATGGTCAACCTATGGTCATCACAATGGGCTGTAGGGTTAACCTATGGTCAACCCACTGGTACCATATATAAACATAGGTTAACCCATGGCGACACTTATGTCAGAGCCTTGGTTTGACCCATGGTCAACCCGACGGGTTCAATACGGGTATGCTATGGGGCTGCAATGGTATCGCGATGGGTCAAAATGGCGGTATACAGTGCAACAATTGCTGCATACTTTCCGTGCGTATTTGTATTAAATATAAATAATCCATATAGTTATAAATATCGAATGAGCTAAAACTGCAACTCGATAAATAATATATTTATTAAAAAGAATTTCATTTACATCACTAGAAAATAACTAAATTAAACTAACTTAACGAAATTTTTGGTGATTATTATCCTAAAACTTAATATCTTATTATCTGTATATAGTATTATTATTTATAGAATTTAAACTAATTATTCGCGTTGAGTTCACCACCTTCTAAAGCACTGAAAATAACAAATTTTGAATTATTATGGTTTTACAGGTTTATTTTATCTAATAAAAAATGTTAGTTGACATTTTGGAAATATGTAAAATATATTTCAACTTACGGAAAATTGCGAATAAATCTGTCATGGGCATGACATTATATTATATGTATGTACATTTTGGAAATATGTGAAATATATTTCAACTTACGGAGAATTGCAAATAAATCTGCATGATCATGACAGTAAATGTATATTTAGCAGTATATGTAATTGATTTGTCCACTTTTATCCATTGGGTAACATCATATTTATCAATATCTCTGCTATTGTCACATCTGTCAATATCTGCTCCACATCTATCAGTTCTGCCTCTGCCCGAACAGGAAATTTATTATAAACTGCCAGTGTATAATCAGGCAAATTATCCTTCATATCACACTGGCATCACTGCTTATTAAGCCTATTCATTAAATCTTGGTGCTGTTATGAATCAGCCTTTTTATTTATATTGAATGTAAAATCTGAACAATATACAACCTTATACTGAGGATTACCACAATATTCTATCAAAGGTCCTTCGAAATGCATAAACATCTCACAAGCTCTAGGCATGGCTACAGGCCTTACATGTTTTCCCATAAAATGTTCTTTTACCTCAAAGTATCTTATATAACTTTGCTTAAATGATCGAGGCTTCCTAGCAAATTCCTTGGGTATATAAATCGTTAAGCTGCATAAAAAATTGGAAATGTCATTAGTTTTAGCATATGGCAAACTAATTGGAAGCTCACCTTCAGTACACAAAAGCATCAATCTCTTAACAGCTCCTAAACAAATCAAATGCATATAGTCAAGTGGTACATTAGTAACTAAAACAATGTACGGTATTTCAAGCAATCTTGTATAGCTGTTGTGGTAGTCTTCATCTTCTAAGCTTCAAAAGTGTTCATCAGTTCATGCAGGTGATTGCAATTCTGGAAAGCAAATTCCGCGATTAATATTTGAACCACGAACAAGACATTTTGAGCAACTGAAGTAGCCTGTGTGTCCCTTTGTCTGCAATATAAATGATTTGGCGGGAGTATCACAAACAAAATATTTAATGCGTATCTTATATTGTTTCCCATTGTGATCAAAACCATCAGTGCTGAATATAATTATTTTATCGACAAAATCACTTAAAAATTCATTTGAAATTTTAGGTTTATAAATATATATTTGGTAAGAATTACAGAACATAAGATAGGCCAAGCTGACACGTTCGAAGAATTCGACAGAGGCAAACCATCAACATCAATTTCTGATTCGATGATAGAAGATTTCAATTTCAACCTATCAATAGAATCTTTCAAACCAGTTAATAAACCAAAATGAATGTGTTCACCTGGACTTACAACTTTTGATACAGCAGTCCTTTTTGTTTTCAGAAGTGTTCTACTATCTGCTGGTAAATCACTGAAACAATCATGAAGTTTTAAAAAGTTTGCTAAAAATTGTCTTGCATCAAAAACTTCAGTTATATCTTCATTGGTACTATCCTCGCTATCTGAAGAAAGCGAAATATAATCACTATCCTCGCTATCTGTAGAAAGAGAAATATAATCATTTGTTTCAACATTGCCCTGTAACTCTGCCTAGTAAGAAGACGGTCGTTCAAAGTCATCTACAATAGAAGCATTAGTCGAAGTTTCAATATTATCTATTGTAAAAGCACTAGTACTAGGCAAATCAATATTATCCTTTTCGCATTCAGAGTTCTGCAAAACACTTTTCGAACGTAATTTCTGCATTTCCCAATTAAGTCTTCTATAAAAATGTCTATCTGTCACAGTCGCAATGTGGTTGCGAATTTTTTTATCAGACATATTTATTTAAAGAGTTTTTTTTTGACAAATTACAGAGTCAAACAACAAACAAATTACGAATATATTATATTCTAATATTGTTTAGGATTTTAGTAGCATAAGTATACTTATACAGCACTCAGTTTTTACTTGTTTATCTATGACAGTATGCGCATGCGCGGTATATTTGAATACATTTTTCATTTGCCCATAACAACCTGGCGGGTAATCGGTAACAGTAGGTCGACCATTGTTTGACCCGGCGGGTAACTTATGGGTCTAAACCCACTGGGTTATAAATTGGCCCATAATGGGCTTATAATAACCGGGTAGGCTGTAAATGGAACCAAACAGGTTGACCATTGTTTCCCCCGTGCTGTATGGGAACCTACCAGTTGTATTACATTAGAAAAATATGGTCGAACGAATATTAATATAAATTCTATTGAAAAAAGGTAAATTTAGGGTTTAATTGCTTTTATATTATCTCATTGCCTATACCACTCATAAACCACATCATTACACACCTACAATTAATTAGTAAGTTTCGACTTCTTTAAAAAAAAAATCTAGGAATTCCATTAAAATACTGTAGTATTTTAATACGTTGAAAATATAAGTGTTTTTTTTTATTAATATGTTTTGAGTATGGAATTTTAATAAATATAATAATCAGTTTAATTTTATTAAACCAAATCTATTGTTTTGGTTGCGGTTTGCGTCGATGTTATAATTATTACCTAATATTTGTTAACATTAGTTCTAAATATATATATATATATATATATATATATATATTAACAAAGTCTAATAATCGGGCATAACATCAATAAAAAACATGAATTTCTTTCAAAAATTTATTTTAAATCCATACGTTTCGGCTATAATCCTAGCCTTCATTCAGTGGAAACTAAAAATAAAATTAAAAACTAAAACAATTGAATTGGAGTGAAAAGAAAAAAATAAAATAGTAATTAGTATTTACAATTAGTTGATCTCAGTGTTAAATTGGAAAATTTTAATAATCCATGGTATTAGGATATGGTAATGCACTACACTATGTATTATAAACATTAACTTGAAATTACACAATATTTTCACAAAATACTGATTTGAAAAAATCACAAATGGATAGTGTGTTATTCGTAGACTTGTTGAAGATGTAATGGAGAAAGACATTTTTTAAAAAATATTTTTACCAAGATTCTGCACATGTGTGGAACGAATTGTAAATCCTTTGCGCGAACGAACGCTTTTATTGTTTTGTAAGAAATTTGGAAATGTTATCTAAATAGAAGAGATTTGTGTCGCACAGCGTGTTGAGTTCATTCCGTTTATTTATTGTCTTATTGTTATAAATAGTTAAAAAAGATCCCTCTATAATTCTTCGTTTAAATAAATTTTGTTCAAATTGTAGTACAGTCGGATTAGAAAAGTCCATATTGTGTTTTAAAGTGTATATATGGTCTGCAAGAACAGTTTTGAATTGTTTGGGGTTTTTTGAATTGTTTTTATGTTGTTGTAACCGTTTATTGAGGTTCTGATTTTATTTACAATTTATTTGATAGACGAGATTTCTGAGTCGTTTAATATTAAATGGGGTTTTTGTCTTGGTAAAAATAGTGCTAGTAGTTGTACTAAAATTGGTTACAAGTCGAAGTCCAGATTTATAAAAAAGTTTTTTCCAAGGAACATACAATTCTTTAATGTATGGCAAACATATTACACCAGAATGAGTTTCTGAGTCAGGTAAATCGTTATGTACTGTGCAATTGTCCATTTTATTCAAAAGGTACGTTCGTCTGTTACTAGTTACGGAATTTATAAGTTTTAGGGGATAAGAGTTATCTGTTAAAATTTTTGTAATTAATTTGATGTTGTTGTCCCAAAATGTTTTGTCCGATAGAAGTATTGCGTGGTCCGTTAGATTTATTATAGTACCTATTTTCATTTTGAGTGGATGATAAGAAAAGTAATTAAGGTAGCGTCCGGAGTTAGTTGGTTTTTGGTACCAATTTGTTATTAGTTTGTTATCTGTAGTACGTATAAGTTTTATGTCTAGGAAACTTATCGAGTTTATTGTCTCCAATTCCACTGTAAATTTTAATTTTTTATTGACGTTATTAAATTGATCAATTATCATAGTGACATCATCACTAGGGATACAAGTGAATATGTCATCTACATAACGGTAATAAAAAATATGTTTATTGTAATTTTTAAAAATTGTATTTTCAAGGAGTTGTAAGGATATTTCTGCTAGAGATGGACTTGCTGGGGACCCCATTGGCGCCCCAAAAATTTGATAATAGAAAGAGCCCTTGAATTCAAAATAAGTGTTAGAGACAATGAACTTGACGGTTTCCCTGAACCAGTGTAAAGATAAAGAAGTCAACGGGGAAATTTCATTCCATCGGATTGTTATTGCGTCTAAAATAAGGTCTAGGGGTACATTAGTAAAAAGTGAGACTACGTCTAAGCTAATTAGTTTGTAGTTGTCTGGTATATAATTTATCTTGTGTTTTAAGTCAGTAACGAGTTCATAAGAATGTTTGCCATACATTAAAGAATTGTATGTTCCTTGGAAAAAACTTTTTTATAAATCTGGACTTCGACTTGTAACCAATTTTAGTACAACTACTAGCACTATTTTTACCAAGACAAAAACCCCATTTGATATTGAACGACTCAGAAATCTCGTCTATCAAATAAATTGTTTAGACTGTAATTTAATTTACATAGGAGAAACTAGCCAGAACCTCAATAAACGGTTACAACAACATAAAAACAATTCAAAAAACCCCAAACAATTCAAAACTGTTCTTGCAGACCATATATACACTTTAAAACACAATATGGACTTTTCTAATCCGACTGTACTACAATTTGAACAAAATTTATTTAAACGAAGAATTATAGAGGGATCTTTTTTAACTATTTATAACAATAAGACAATAAATAAACGGAATGAACTCAACACGCTGTGCGACACAAATCTCTTCTATATAGATAACATTTCCAAATTTCTTACAAAACAATAAAAGCGTTCGCGCAAAGGATTTACAATTCGTTCCACACATGTGCAGAATCTTGGTAAAAATATTTTTTAAAAAATGTCTTTCTCCATTACATCTTCAACAAGTCTACGAATAACACACTATCCATTTGTGATTTTTTCAAATCAGTATTTTGTGAAAATATTGTGTAATTTCAAGTTAATGTTTATAATACATAGTGTAGTGCATTACCATATCCTAATACCATGGATTATTAAAATTTTCCAATTTAACACTGAGATCAACTAATTGTAAGTACTAATTACTATTTTATTTTTTTATTTTCACTCCAATTCAATTGTTTTAGTTTTTAATTTTATTTTTAGTTTCCACTGAATGTAGGCTAGGATTATAGCCGAAACGTATGGATTTAAAATAAATTTTTGAAAGAAATTCATGTTTTTTATTGATGTCCGATTATTAGACTTTGTTAATACATATGTCAACATCAAATTCAGAATCATACAAAAAATTTTTCCAGGGCTGAAAAAAGGATTCATTACTCTCAGTACTTTATACAAGATAAAATACTAAAATTCCAACTACACAATTATTATCCATGGAACCACTACGTCATTATAATAGGAAAATGGTCACTCTACAGCACAACAATTGGAGATTACAAGGAAAGCAAAATCATTTTGCAGATCACAACCTGTCATTTTTTGAATTTATTAGGCGCAATTACGGGTTTTACATTTTTTCACAATTTAAAAAAATTTCTAAGCTCAATTCTAAACTTATCATAAATTTCAACAAACAAGTGTTCTTATTAAGATGTCGCAAAGAAAAAATTGTTCCTAAATTTTACGAAATAGACATTAAAAAATTACAATTACACTCACAATTAACAGGTGTATCAAAAATATTTGTAATTTTAGAAACACGATTGAAAAAATCACAAATTGGTTGTGTCGCACAGTAGAAATCGATATTTTTGAAAACTTTTTATATTTAGAAACAATTAGAAACAACAAACAGTTCAATAGTTTGAAACTTTCGTATACTAACAAATTTAATAAACTATTACAAAACAAATTAGAAAATAACAAAATAATTTTAGATAAAAATATTATTGATAAGTGGTTAAAAAATTATTCTTCTATCGACATAGAAGAACAGACAGACTATTGTACATATTCGCTTTAGGACCCAATTTTTCAGTTCCTGCTACTTGTCGTAATTTTAACTTTATTAAATTGCTTAGTAATTTAGAATGTGGTTTACAACAAATTAAAGATCCGAAAACTAAAATTCCCACTAGAAATCTTTTTTGTAAAAAATTCATCCAACATATTAATTCCTTTAATACTAAAAATACAACTTACGATAATATTCTTAGAGACCTTAAAGCATGCAAAATATTTCTCAAAAATCATCTGGATATAGTGGTCACTAAAGCGGATAAAGGCAACATCACTGTTATCATAGATAAGCAAGACTATATAAATAAAATATCTGAATTATTACTTGACACTAATACTTACAAAATTACCAATAACGATCCAACTGACTACATAAACCGCACGTGCCATAAATTTTTAGACAAACTTACAACAAACAAACAACTAACAAAAGAGATAACTTCTGACCTGAAAAATTTACACCCATATTTTCCCAGACTTTATGGCCTTCCCAAAGTCCACAAAAATAATTTACCTTTTAGACCAATAGTTTCCGACATTAATACTCCCCTATATAAACTCTCAAAATACATAAGTAACATTTTAACTACAATAACAAAACAATCACCACACTACATAAAAAATTCTTATGAACTCGTTACTGACTTAAAACACAAGATAAATTATATACCAGACAACTACAAACTAATTAGCTTAGACGTAGTCTCACTTTTTACTAATGTACCCCTAGACCTTATTTTAGACGCAATAACAATCCGATGGAATGAAATTTCCCCTTTGACTTCTTTATGTTTACACTGGTTCAGGGAAACCGTCAAGTTCATTGTCTCTAACACTTATTTTGAATTCAATGGCTCTTTCTATTATCAAATTTTTGGGGCGCCAATGGGGTCCTCAGCAAGTCCATCTCTAGCAGAAATATCCTTACAACTCCTTGAAAATACAATTTTTAAAAATTACAATAAACATATTTTTTATTACCGTTATGTAGATGACATTATCACTTGTATCCCTAGTGATGATGTCACTATGATAATTGATCAATTTAATAACGTCAATAAAAAATTAAAATTTACAGTGGAATTGGAGACAATGAACTCGATAAGTTTCTTAGACATAAAACTTATACGTACTACAGATAACAAACTAATAACAAATTGGTACCAAAAACCAACTAACTCCGGACGCTACCTTAATTACTTTTCTTATCATCCACTCAAAATGAAAATAGGTACTATAATAAATCTAACGGACCACGCAATACTTCTATCGGACAAAACATTTTGGGACAACAACATCAAATTAATTACAAAAATTTTAACAGATAACTCTTATCCCCTAAAACTTATAAATTCCGTAACTAGTAACAGACGAACGTACCTTTTGAATAAAATGGACAATTGCACAGTACATAACGATTTACCTGACTCAGAAACTCATTCTGGTGTAATATGTTTGCCATACATTAAAGAATTGTATGTTCCTTGGAAAAAACTTTTTTATAAATCTGGACTTCGACTTGTAACCAATTTTAGTACAACTACTAGCACTATTTTTACCAAGACAAAAACCCCATTTAATATTGAACGACTCAGAAATCTCGTCTATCAAATAAATTGTTTAGACTGTAATTTAATTTACATAGGAGAAACTAGCCAGAACCTCAATAAATGGTTACAACAACATAAAAACAATTCAAAAAACCCCAAACAATTCAAAACTGTACTACAATTTGAACAAAATTTATTTAAACGAAGAATTATAGAGGGATCTTTTTTAATTATTTATAACAATAAGACAATAAATAAACGGAATGAACTCAACACGCTGTGCGACACAAATCTCTTCTATTTAGATAACATTTCCAAATTTCTTACAAAACAATAAAAGCGTTCGCGCAAAGGATTTACAATTCGTTCCACACATGTGCAGAATCTTGGTAAAAATATTTTTTAAAAAATGTCTTTCTCCATTACATCTTCAACAAGTCTACGAATAACACACTATCCATTTGTGATTTTTCCAAATCAGTATTTTGTGAAAATATTGTGTAATTTCAAGTTAATGTTTATAATACATAGTGTAGTGCATTACCATATCCTAATACCATGGATTATTAAAATTTTCCAATTTAACACTGAGATCAACTAATTGTAAATACTAATTACTATTTTATTTTTTTCTTTTCACTCCAATTCATTTGTTTTAGTTTTTAATTTTATTTTTAGTTTCCACTGAATGAAGGCTAGGATTATAGCCGAAACGTATGGATTTAAAATAAATTTTTGAAAGAAATTCATGTTTTTTATTGATGTTATGCCCGATTATTAGACTTTGTTAATACATATGTCAACATCAAATTCAGAATCATACAAAATTTTTTTCCTGGGCTAAAAAAAGGATTCATTACTCTCAGTACTTTATACAAGATAAAATACTAAAATTCCAACTACACAATTATTATCCATGGAACCACTACGTCATTATAATAGGAAAATGGTCACTCTACAGCACAACAATTGGAGATTACAAGGAAAGCAAAATCATTTTGCAGATCACAACCTGTCATTTTTTGAATTTATTAGGCGCAATTACGGGTTTTACATTTTTTCACAATTTAAAAAAATTTCTAAGCTCAATTCTAAACTTATCATAAATTTCAACAAACAAGTGTTCTTATTAAGATGTCGCAAAGAAAAAATTGTTCCTAAATTTTACAAAATAGACATTAAAAAATTCCAATTCATTAGTAATAATTCCCAATACAATAGTTTACAAAAAGTTAGTTTAAAATACATTACACTCACAATTAACAGGTGTATCAAAAATATTTGTAATTTTAGAAACACGATTGAAAAAATCACAAATTGGTTGTGTCGCACAGTAGAAATCGATATTTTTGAAAACTTTTTATATTTAGAAACAATTAGAAACAACAAACAGTTCAATAGTTTGAAACTTTCGTATACTAACAAATTTAATAAACTATTACAAAACAAATTAGAAAATAACAAAATAATTTTAGATAAAAATATTATTGATAAGTGGTTAAAAAATTATTCTTCTATCGACATACCAGACAGACTATTGTACATATTCGCTTTAGGACCCAATTTTTTAGTTCCTGCTACTTGTCGTAATTTTAACTTTATTAAATTGCTTAGTAATTTAGAATGTGGTTTACAACAAATTAAAGATCCGAAAACTAAAATTTCCACTAGAAATCTTTTTTGTAAAAAATTCATCCAACATATTAATTCCTTTAATACTAAAAATACAACTTACGATAATATTCTTAGAGACCTTAAAGCATGCAAAATATTTCTCAAAAATCATCCGGATATAGTGGTCACTAAAGCGGATAAAGGCAACATCACTGTTATCATAGATAAGCAAGACTATATAAATAAAATATCTGAATTATTACTTGACACTAATACTTACAAAATTACCAATAACGATCCAACTGACTACATAAACCGCACGTGCCATAAATTTTTAGACAAACTTACAACAAACAAACAACTAACAAAAGGGATAACTTCTGACCTGAAAAATTTACACCCATATTTTCCCAGACTTTATGGCCTTCCCAAAGTCCACAAAAATAATTTACCTTTTAGACCAATAGTTTCCGACATTAATACTCCCCTATATAAACTCTCAAAATACATAAGTAACATTTTAACTACAATAACAAAACAATCACCACACTACATAAAAAATTCTTATGAACTCGTTACTGACTTAAAACACAAGATAAATTATATACCAGACAACTACAAACTAATTAGCTTAGACGTAGTCTCACTTTTTACTAATGTACCCCTAGACCTTATTTTAGACGCAATAACAATCCGATGGAATGAAATTTCCCCTTTGACTTCTTTATGTTTACACTGGTTCAGGGAAACCGTCAAGTTCATTGTCTCTAACACTTATTTTGAATTCAATGGCTCTTTCTATTATCAAATTTTTGGGGCGCCAATGGGGTCCTCAGCAAGTCCATCTCTAGCAGAAATATCCTTACAACTCCTTGAAAATACAATTTTTAAAAATTACAATAAACATATTTTTTATTACCGTTATGTAGATGACATTATCACTTGTATCCCTAGTGATGATGTCACTATGATAATTGATCAATTTAATAACGTCAATAAAAAATTAAAATTTACAGTGGAATTGGAGACAATGAACTCGATAAGTTTCTTAGACATAAAACTTATACGTACTACAGATAACAAACTAATAACAAATTGGTACCAAAAACCAACTAACTCCGGACGCTACCTTAATTACTTTTCTTATCATCCACTCAAAATGAAAATAGGTACTATAATAAATCTAACGGACCACGCAATACTTCTATCGGACAAAACATTTTGGGACAACGACATCAAATTAATTACAAAAATTTTAACAGATAACTCTTATCCCCTAAAACTTATAAATTCCGTAACTAATAACAGACGAACGTACCTTTTGAATAAAATGGACAATTGCACAGTACATAACGATTTACCTGACTCAGAAACTCATTCTGGTGTAATATGTTTGCCATACATTAAAGAATTGTATGTTCCTTGGAAAAAACTTTTTTATAAATCTGGACTTCGACTTGTAACCAATTTTAGTACAACTACTAGTACTATTTTTACCAAGACAAAAACCCCATTTAATATTGAACGACTCAGAAATCTCGTCTATCAAATAAATTGTTTAGACTGTAATTTAATTTACATAGGAGAAACTAGCCAGAACCTCAATAAACGGTTACAACAACATAAAAACAATTCAAAAAACCCCAAACAATTCAAAACTGTTCTTGCAGACCATATATACACTTTAAAAAACAACATGGATTTTTCTAATCCGACTGTACTACAATTTGAACAAAATTTATTTAAACGAAGAATTATAGAGGGATCTTTTTTAACTATTTATAACAATAAGACAATAAATAAACGGAATGAACTCAACACGCTGTGCGACACAAATCTCTTCTATTTAGATAACATTTCCAAATTTCTTACAAAACAATAAAAGCGTTCGCGCAAAGGATTTACAATTCGTTCCACACATGTGCAGAATCTTGGTAAAAATATTTTTTAAAAAATGTCTTTCTCCATTACATCTTCAACAAGTCTACGAATAACACACTATCCATTTGTGATTTTTTCAAATCAGTATTTTGTGAAAATATTGTGTAATTTCAAGTTAATGTTTATAATACATAGTGTAGTGCATTACCATATCCTAATACCATGGATTATTAAAATTTTCCAATTTAACACTGAGATCAACTAATTGTAAGTACTAATTACTATTTTATTTTTTTATTTTCACTCCAATTCAATTGTTTTAGTTTTTAATTTTATTTTTAGTTTCCACTGAATGAAGGCTAGGATTATAGCCGAAACGTATGGATTTAAAATAAATTTTTGAAAGAAATTCATGTTTTTTATTGATGTTATGCCCGATTATTAGACTTTGTTAATACATATGTCAACATCAAATTCAGAATCATACAATATATATATATATATATATATATATATATATATATATATATATATATATATATATATATATAATTATCGAATTTAAAGTTAATTAACTTATTTAAAATTATTGAACTTATATTTATTTAACTTACTTAAGTTTATAAAATTACAAAAAATGGTAAAAGTATTATTTTTAACTTCCCGTAGGGTAAGTTATTGTAATGAGCCGAAAATCGGAATTGAAAATTTTTACATTTCTCGACGTTTTGAAGGTTTCTGAACGTTTTGGCATACTTCAGAAAAAATGGATGTGTGTGTGTGTGTGTGTGTGTATGTATGTATGGATACAAATTTCCAGTCACGTTTTAGGGCGCACGGATCAACCGATTTGAATGGTTAAAAAAACATTCGATTCCTATTGATAGGGAAAAGAGCTGATTAGTTTTTGGCAAAGGCAGGTCCAACCGTTTCGGAGATACGGAGCAAAGAGTGCAGAAAATAGAAATCGAATTTTTAAGAGAACGGAGTATCCGATTTGAATGATCTAAAAACATTCAATTGGTAATGATTGGGAGAAGTGTTTATTAGTTTTTGGCGAAGGCAGGCCCAGCCATTTCATAGATACGGAGCTAAATATGTAAAAAAATGGCAGTTTTTGAGAGAACTAAGCGTCCGATTTAAATGATTCAAAGAACTTTCTGCTTGTCTTAACAAAATAATTGATTTTGGAAAAAAAAAATTTGTTCAATTTTTCTTTTTTTTTTTTTTAGTTTTTTGTATAACGAAAATATTTCAGATTTTATTTTATTATTTTATATTAGACAATGATACAATATTTATAATAATCTATTTGAAAACATTCAGTATTCAACGGGAAGTTCCAGCAATTTGCCTTAAGACACGATGCCATAATTGCCTCAAAACAGAATTCCACTTACAGCTAGTTATTTTTAAAATCAGATTTAATTTAATTGTTGTGTGTGTTTGTTCCATTTTTTTTCTCTGGATATAATATCACAAAAAAAGTGTTAGATGCATAAATTTTATTTTAAAATTGGATTTAATTTAGGTGTTTTGTTTGTTCCATTTTGTTTCCCCTGGATATAAAAAAACTCGGTCTAAAAAAAAACATTGTCAAATATTCGTATTGTAAAGTCATTTATAAATCGTCAAATAGTTTTTGAGTAGTTTCAAGTATTTTGTTTTGATAGTCTAGTTCGAAAGATTTTGGGTGCCGTACGCAACGCGACAGAATTGTTAAGTGTTTTTTTTGCACAGTTTCTGGCGCCAGCCGGACACTTGAAATATTCCATATTAAAAAAAAACTTTCACTTTTTGTAGATTTTTTTTTATACTCAATAATATGTTTATTATTAACCGCAAATAGTATTGAGTTATTTTTATTTTTATTTTTTGATTGTCGTTTTGTTTGTGTTTCGTTAATCTTGTTCGCCTTGTTTGATGAACCCTGTAATTACATAATTTTTTCGAGATGATTTGCGAATGAGGCAGGACGACTTAGAATAAAACATGACAGGTATAGAATAGTCAAAATAATACATAAGTTATTATGCTAGTAAGATTGATACTTTTTATTATTCTTTTTTTGTTTATATTTTCTTAATAAGTTAGGAAGATTTTCATATTTTTATTTAAGATTTTATTAGGTATAGGATAATTATGATTAGTTTGATTTATGCAAATTAAATATTAGTTTTTATAATCCAACATTGTTTTGTATCGTTGAAAATTAACTAATGAGTTAGCAAATATGTTTAAAACGGAGTATGTTTGGTTGCTTACCTTTTCATTCGTTTTTATGATTTTTCACGAAGGGAATAGTATTTAGCATGTCTATGATTCGAGAGTAAATTGAATTTTTAAGGAAACGCGCGGTACCAATAGACAAAATCCGCGTATGTAAAAATTGCGTAGAGAACGCAATTAGAGTTTAAAAGTAGAGTTTAGTTTTAAATGTATATGCTAGGCAAACAGTGCCGCATTAGATCTGCCTACTTTATTATTATTATTATTATTCTTTATTAGTTAAAAGAATTACATCATAGATATGCTAATTGTATCTGACCAGCTGGTTGGTTGTGCAATAAATTTGTATAATATAATTCGTTTGTAGTATTAGTATAGTTTTTTTTATTCTTCGTACTTCAGATTTTAACGTTGTGTATTTTCGTGTTTTTTTGTAAGACTATGAAATAATGAATTAGTTTTAATAATTTTGATAATGTTTTTCTTTTTTTAAATATTTTCTCTCTTTCGTTTTTATTATTACGCGTACTAATGTTGGCCTTAGTTCTGCCGGGTCAGCATTGTCTGGTGCTCAATTCGCGGCTTTATCCAACCGATCTTACTAATAATAAGATTGAGCTATGATTTCTTTGCATAACGATCACAACGGCTATCGCGACCAGTCTAGTTATACATCGTATACGGCACGGTAACAAAAGGACTAGCCAACCTTCGTTAATTAGAGCAGATTGCAGGCACAATGTGTCTTTTAGAAATCGTATATGTACGGGCGCAGGAACACTGGTAAAGGTTTCAATCAGTCTTGCCAAGTACGGACCTGTGCCCGACGGTTGGATAAACGATCTAGTTGTGTGCGTCATACAGCTAGAACGGCCAGTGACATTTTTTTCGCCGTTTTTTTTCTCTCGATCCAGTAGTTTTTGTTCTTCTTCACATTTGTCTAATTCTTATTAGTTTTAATGTATTATTATTCCATAACACTTAGTTTTTATATCATACGCGTAATTTATTTATTCTTACTTATGTACCCTATTCATCATTATTGCACGATCCGCTTTGTTCGCCATTTCAATATACTCGATGTTTTGTTTATATATGTAATTTTGTTTATACATAATGTTTTTATTATAAATGATAAATTGTTATAAATATAATGTTTTTATTATAAATTTGTTTATATATAATGTTTTTATTATATATGTATATATAATTGTGTCGTTTTTTTGCCGTGCGCCACGAAAGGTTTGGTTTAGTTTACGGATAGAGTTCACAGCCTTTGTTACAAGGTAATGAGAGTATAGAGGGCAAATTTTTAGTTAAAAAGTTAATTGTGTTATGATGCCCGATTGTCTATGAATCAATAAATAATAGTTTTATCTCTGTTAAGTATGATAATGATTAAGGCTGGATAAAAACTATTATTTTCGTCGTATGTCTTTCTTGTTCATTGATAATGTTACCGTAAAACAAACCAAACGAACATCTGTAGTGTATTATTGCGTTAGTTTATACCGTCGGCGTTTTGTTTAAATTTAGTGACGTCCTTTTATATGGACAAAATACGATTTGATTTTCATTGATAATACTTTAATTCTGTCTCGACAATGGTTTTTGACCGCCCAATCCTGATTAGGGAATCTGATATGGCAAGTAAAATTAATGAAAGAAATTAATAAAGGAAGCAAACATGTATGGGTATTAGAAATAGGTCGAATTTGATTTTTAAAATCAAGAATAAAGATGTTTAGTTTATATAAATGAATATTTAAACTGAAGGATCGTGTCGTAGCCTTTACCATCCCTTTTAATTATTTATTTTCAATATTACTTTTTTCTTTGCTTTTTTATATGAATATACCGTAGACAGCTCGACCGTCGGTTGACGTAGCTCTAGTCCGAGCGGCCGGGCCAAGTGGTAACACTTCAGCAAAAAATGACCGGACTCGTTTCATAAGCAGTCAAATTTATACGACACGATTCATTTTGGCAGAGTAAAAGATGTTTTCGCCGTAGAGACATATGATTGAGAAAAAAATCATTTACTTTCTTTTTAAATAAATTAATAATATTAGTTCAGGTTCAAGATTTCCCTCCCCCTCCCTTAGATAGGTCGTAGATTTAAGTTTTAGATTATAATAGGATGTATAAGAAGTTACAGCAGAATTTTCGTTTGTCGAGGAAAGGTTTGTTTGTTGCAACGAGGGTAGAATAAATGTAAGTCTGCAGACTTATATCGGGTGCCATATCGGATTTACGTTTTTTTTAATGCGTATATGAGAATATTATTGTTTAAAGCTGGACCCAGTTGTCCACGAGCGAGGACCATTGAGGTGCCCGAATCGATGGACGCGTACGGTTTCAATCGGGGAAACCGCCCTTAATCAAACCTGCAGCCGTTAAATATATGTTTTTTTTTCTTTTTTTGTATAGCGCAGGAAATGCCTTTATGCATCCCAGACTGGTCTTTTGTCTGGGTATGTCGGAATCAATACCGCTCTGGTATAATACCGACTAAAACCTCCGCTTTGCCTTAGCCTCTGGTCCACACGGAATATATGTGAGAATTATTGTATGGAATTATGGGATTATTTGTGAAGGTACTTTCTGTGAGACCGGAGTAGCGCCATAGGTCGCACGTCGCTATCTCCCCGCGAAGAGGGTAACTTTGGAGCGCCCTTGTGCCGGGCTGGAAAACTTCGGGTGTGTCCCGCTTACACAGGTGATTGTAAGTGCCATTGTTTTTGTGTGGACATAAGCCGTCGATCTAGTGTTATTATGGTATGAGGCGCTGCGGGGGGAGCGAGAAGGAAAACTAGATCATAGCCCCCATCTGTGGTATTGTATCTGGGGACAATCACACCAGTAGAGGCTGAATTACTGTAAATGTTGCGTCCGCTGAAGTAAACTAGTTATTTATATAATTGAGTTTTGTAAATTGATACGTAAATATATTGTTCCTTGTTTATAGACAAAATTAGTTTTTTTTGTTTTTCAGCGCGTTACGCAGTAAAAGATTGTCCATGTCATCGGGCTCACCGATTCTGGCTACCCATTTTATAATTCGGTCTACATTTATTCCATTAAAACTAATACTACAACCTATTAGTTAAATTAAATAAGCTAAAAGTACATTCTCTCTCATTTGCGGAGTTAGTTGGTTTAGTGTTCATAGAAGTCGGGTTAAGGAGTGGGGGGATGCAACGCTAAGATATAATATTTGGCAGTCGTTGCAACACCCGAGAAAGAGCCCATCAACCCTGTTTTAATTCGTCACAATATCACAATATATATATATATATATATATATATATATATATATTGATTTTTAAGATCTTGTTTTGACTGAATTTGAATTTACTTTTCGAAGGACCATATGTAAAACACTTAATTGATAACTGTATATATTTATTTTGTATTAATAACAAGTTATAAGTGTATTTACAATAATTTAAATACTGTTTATGATTACGATCTGATTGATTGATTTATTTGTATAATTTTTTGATAGATGATTTTTTGTTTAATATATCAAATATATCCGCATGCTTTGATTGGCGCGAACATATATATTGAAATGAATAAAACGGCCAATGCGTCGAATGTAGAAAATTTATTTTAATTTTTTATACGTTTTGAGACTAGATGTGTCTCATCATTCAGCTAAAAGAAAATTACATTATAAAGAAAAAGTCTTAAAAAATGAATTTGTACATTGGAAAAATTAATTGAAAAAAAAAAAACGACAAATTATACACACCAGATCAGGAAAAAACACATTTTTTTAACACATTTTACAACACCACAATCACATGATACTTCTGTAGGAAAACAAAAATAATTTAAGAAAAGACCAAAAAAGGTAAATGTAAAATTGTATAAAACACATAATTATTAGTTTTTAACAGATGGCATATCAACACAAGTTGGACTTAAATTGCGTCGAGCGACGCGTAGTGCTCTATGCCAACCAACTTCTTCTGGTAGATACATTAATTACTTATCGTTTTATTCTCGTTCTGTAAAAATTTCCATCATCATTTCTCTTGCCAAATTGACTGGGATGAAAAACTTACAGCAGCTTTCGAAGCTTGTAAGAAGAATCTCGCTGAAGCTACCTTACTAACACATCCATTGCCAGATGCAGAACTTGCTTTATTTACAGACGCTTCAGACAAATCCGTGGGTGCAGTGCTACAACAATATACAAACGGTGACTGGAAACCTCTAGCTTATTTTTCGAAGAAAATTTCCGAAAAACAAAGAACGTGGCCAACGTACTACCGCGAGCTTTTAGCAGGATATAAAGCATTTCAATACTTCAAGAATCAAATTATTGGTCGTAACTTTATTTGGTTCACTGACCACAAACCACTTATGTATGTTTTTCAGCAAAAACGCGACCGCCTACCACCAGTTAAACTCAATCAGATAACATATATGTCACAATTCACGACAGATGTTAGACATGTGAGCGGGACAAAGAATATTCCGGCTGATTTGTTTTCCAGAATTGAATCAATCAGTTCCCAATTGGAAATTACCGAGATAGCAAAAGCTCAAAAGGAGGACAAGGAGCTTAAACAATATTTATTGACGAAAACTGCCTTACAACTTAAGAAACGAAAAATTCCAGGAACAAACTACTCCATAAACTGCGACACATCTCAAGGAAGAGAACGACCATTCGTACCTGTAAGTCTAAGAAAGAAAATTTTTGACAGCCTGCATAATTTAAGTCACCCAGGACCTAGACCAACAATAAAACTAGTGACACAGCGCTTCGTTTGGCCAAACATCCGCCGGGACTGTAGGGTTTGGTCCAGAGAATGTTTGAAATGTCAGCGGAGTAAAATAAGCAGGCACACCGTAACCCCCATTAAGGAATTCAATGTGCCAACATCAAGGTTCATGCAGGTACATATTGATATAGTAGGTCCATTACCTCTATGCAAAAATTATCGTTATCTGTTAACTGCCATAGACCGATACACTCGATGGATTGAAGCATATCCAATTCCGGACATTACATCAGAAACGGTAACACATGCATTTCTTTTATGTTGGGTCTCACGCTTCGGAGTTCCAGCACAAGTCACGAGTGATAGAGGAAGACAGTTTGACGCCTCACTATTTCGAAATGTCGCACAAGCATGTGGAATCCACTTGATACAAACATCAGCTTATCACCCGCAATAAAATGGTTTGATCGAGTCAGTACATAGGACCTTGAAAGCAGCTCTAATGTGCCATGAGGATCATTCATGGATAGAGGCTTTACCATGGGTATTATTAGGACTTCGCTCAGCTGTCAAAGAAGACTTGAAAAGTTCGAGTGCTGAACTTACTTATGGCGAGCCACGCAGATTTCCAGGACAATTCTTCACGATATCTACATAACCTTCAACATACGAAGTCCTTACAAAACTTCGAAATACTTTCAGCAAATTAAAACCAACGCCTACTGCAGTCCATAGTCCACGGAAAACATTTGTCCATAAAGATTTGGACACTACAGTATGTTTTCGTAAGGCAAGATACTATCAAGCCAGCACTGTTCCAACCATATAAAGGGCCGTATGCAGTTTTAGAAAGAAGCGACAAAACTTTTAAACTAAACATCAATGGACAAAAAAAAAGTGTTAGCAAAGACAGGCTAAAACCAGCATATACCGCGCAGGAACACCTAGCAGAGACTTACAGAACAAGAAGTGGAAGGCAAGTACGCTTTGCAAATTACACAGAATAAGTTTTTTTTTCTTTCTCCATAAGGGGGGGGCTGCGCGGCAGCACCCAAGTGCTGCCCTGTAATTAGTACGACCCTGCCGTACCTCGTGATTGACCTGCGTGATGCGCACGCATTAAGATGGCCGCCTTCGTCCTGTATAAAAGAAACGGACATCGAAGCAAAAGATCTCTTCAACCATCACCTGTCCACAAGGATAAATCGAAACACAAATTGTATTAAATAGTAATAAATAGTATTGAACATAATCAATCTGTTATTATTCAGCAACCACTTCATGGTTTTAGAAACCAACTTCTTCTGGCAGATACGTTAATTACTTATCGTTTCATTCTCGTTCTGTAAAAATTTTCATCATCATTTCTCTTATTGTTAACTGATTGGTTTCAGAAACCAACTTCTTCTGGTAGATACATTAATTACTTATCATTTCATTCACGTTCTGTAAAAATTTCCATCATCATTTCTCTTCTTGTTAACTGATTGGTTTCAGAAATCAATTTCTTGTGGTAGATACATTAATTACTTATCGTTTCATTCTCGTTCTGTAAAAATTTTCATCATCGTTTCTCTTATTGTTAACTGATTGGTTTCAGAAACCAACTCCTTCTGGTAGATACATTAATTACTTATGGTTTCATTCTCGTTCTGTAAAAATTTCCATCATCATTTCTTTTATTGTTATCTGATTGGTTTCAGAAACCAACTTCTTCAGGTAGATACATTAATTACTTATCATTCCATTCTCGTTCTGTGAAAATTTCCATAATCATTTCTCTTATTGTTAACTGATTGGTTTCAGAAACCAACTTTTTCTGGTAGATACATTAATTACTTATTGTTTCATTCTCGTTCTGTAAAAATTTCCATTATCATTTCTCTTATTGTTAACTGATTGGTTTCAGAAACCAACTTCTTCTGGTAGGTACATTAATTACTTATCGTTTCATTCTCGTTCTGTAAAAATTTCCATCATCATTTCTCTTATTGTTAACTGATTGGTATCATAAACCAACTTTTTCTGGCAGATACATTAATTACTTATCATTTCATTCTCGTTCTGTAAAAATTTCCATCATCATTTCTCTTATTGTTGACTGATTGGTTTCAGAGACCAACTTCTTCTGGTAGATACATTAATTACTTATCGTTTCATTCTCGTTCTGTAAAAATTTCCATCATCATTTCTCTTATTGTTAACTGATTGGTTTCAGAAACCAACTTCTTTTGGTAGATACATTAATTACTTATCGTTTCATTCTCGTTCTGTAAAAATTTCCATTATCATTTTTCTTATTGTTAACTGTTTGGTTTCAGAAACCAACTTCTTCTGGTAGATACATTAATTACTTATCGTTTCATTCTCGTTCTGTAAAAAATTCCATCATCATTTCTCTTATTGATAGATCTATTCTTTTAAGCAATAAAACTTTTTGGAATAAAAACTTGGATTTAGTCCGCTCCATTCTCACAAATAACTCTTATTCTTTACATTTAATCAATAATATAATTAAAAATAGGTTAGAATATTTAAACATTACTAACATATTGATAACAATAATGTCACATCCGTTGTTCAAAAATATTTTACTGCTGATTCAAATTCTTCTTCTTCTTTATTTAGCAAATATAAAAGCATTATTTGTTTACCTTATTTGGGTAGCTTTTCTTATTTAAAAAAAAACTTTTTTCTGTTAAAGGTTTTCTTTTAGTTTTTACTTTTGATAACACACTCAGTTCCCTGTTTTCTACTTTAAAATCAAAATCTCCGTCTGACAGAATCACCGTTGCCGTTTATAAAATTAATTGTTTAGATTGTGACAGTTGTTACATCGGTGAAAGTTCCCAATACATCAGCAAGAGAATAAATCAACATAGTTATAATTCAAAAAACCCTAGACAATATAAAACAATGTTTTCTGAGCACATTATTAATTTCAAACACTCTTTTAATACTGACCATCCTATAATTTTATATTAAGAAAAAAATGTAGACCTTAGAAGATTTTCAGAATCATGTTTTATCTTTTTAAATTCAAATTGTGTGAACAAACGCAGTTCTTCTTGCTTACTCTCAGAAAGTTATCAAAATATAATTAATTTCTGTAAATCTGACTCCTTACTACGCCTTTGATAACCCTTTCCATGATCGCGTGCTTGTCGCATAGAGCACTACGCGTCGCTCTAGGCAATTTAAGTCCAACTTGTGTTGCTATGCTATCTGTTAAAAACTAATAATTATGTGTTTTATACAATTTTACATTTACCTTTTTCGGTCTTTTCTTAAATTATTTTTGTTTTCCTACAGTAGTAGGAAATGTGATTGTGGTGTTGTAAAATGTGTTAGAAAAGTGTGTTTTTTCCTGATCAGGTGTGTATAATTTGTCGTTTTATCGTTTAAAACTTTTTCTTTATAATAAAATTTTTTTTTAGCTGAATAATGAGACACATCTAAAATAAATTTTCTACATTCGACGCATTGGCTGTTTTATTTATTTCAATATGTTTCAACGTCGAACAAAAAATCCTCAAGATATAATATATATATATATATATATATATATATTTATATATATATATATATATATATATGGGTCATTCTTTTACAAACCGGACACTTTTTAACCTTGACATTTTAGAATTGTCTGAAAATTTGTTTACAGATACTATTCATAAAATCATTTGACACGTATTTCAGTATTTTGCTGAAAAAAATTTTTTGACGTAAATATTTACGATTGAAATATGGATTTTTTGCTCAATTTCTATGAACATCATCTGCGGTAAATTAATTATCTCCGGATGTGCTGATCCGATCAGTATTATTTTTTTTTATTACACTCATATTGAAGTGAACTTTGTAATGATTAAAAAATTTTTTTTTGTTTTTGCAATTTTCTTAACAATAACAACCCTTAAATATTTACAAAGGTTTTACTCGGCCTTTACCCGAATTGAATCGATCCAAAAAAAAACATATATTTTCTTTTTTTCTCTGCAACAAAATTCTTTTTACAATTTGTTGGAGGTTTTGTTACATCGAAAGATATTAAATATTTTCAAGCGCGAGCCGCGCTTTTCACGTCGTGGACCTCAAAGACTTGTACTCATTTGTCACTTTCGAATGACAATCTTATTGTTTTTCGGTTAAAAAATATTTTATAATTTCGCTTCTGGCAAAAAATGAACATATAGTCGAAAAAAAACATTAGGGGAGAGCGGAGCTTAAAAGTTTGTGGGTAAAAAGATCCACTGCCAATATCTCAAAAACAAGTAAAGTTAGAAATTTTTTAACAACAATATTTGAATGTAGACGGATTGTTCAGTTAGATTTTTCTAATAATAAAAAAATGTTTTTCAGCCACTTTTTTTAAATTCGTCATTTTCCGTCTTCACTCCGTAGGCTGGATAAAAAGGGATCGACTTATTTTTAATTTTAATAGAATTTTACGTAATAATAGCTAAATTATATAGTCAATGTAACATAAAAATTTCATTCGTATATTTTTATAAATAAAATACCAGATATACCTTTGATCTGATGCTTTGTCAGAAATATTAATCAGCAGAGTTAATTAACTATTAATTTATATATAATTATATATATATATATATATATATATATATATATATATCAATATATCTATTGTAAAATAGCTTCTTTCTAACTTAATTTAATTTTTTATTTACTATTTTCTTATTATTTACACCTTGGCCAGTATGAAGGTGTGGTTGACTCTGTTTACCCAACCCACATGTAAGCTTTAATAGAGATTATATCAGAAAGGGTTGAAGCCAACTTAAATATTCCTCTACATTCAAATATTGTTGTTAAAAAATTTCTAACTTTACTTGTTTTTGAGATATTGGCAGTGGATCTTTTTACCCACAAACTTTTAAGCTCCGCTCTCCCCTAATGTTTTTTTTCGACTATATGTTTATTTTTCGCCAGAAGCGAAATTATAAAATATTTTTCAACCGAAAAACAATAAGATTGTCATTCGAAAGTGACAAATGAGTACAAGTCTTTGAGGTCCACGACGTGAAAAGCGCGGCTCGCGCTTTAAAATATTTAATATCTTTCGATGTAACAAAACCTCCAACAAATTGTAAAAAGAATTTTGTTGCAGAGAAAAAAAGAAAATATATGTTTTTTTTTGGATCGATTCAATTCGGGTAAAGGCCG
>NW_020537646.1:59414877-59439877 GCF_003426905.1 Ctenocephalides felis | reverse complement strand
CACAAATTTAATATTATCATAAATTGTTTAATTTTGTGTGATAATTTATTTATTTGATTCGAATTCCAAATAATGATCAAAATACTCTGCGTCAGATTCAGTTCAATATTTTTAATATGATGTTTAAAAAATCGCGCGATTATTTCTAACTGAACCTGTATGAGAATCCTGCATCAATCTTCGAAAATTTTAAAAAATAACTTGCACACTTGTTGCCGTTCTGATGCATTACATCTAGATAGAAATGGAAGATAGTGATAATTCGTCTTGTAATCTAATAATTGTGTGCTGTCACATACTTCTACATTAATACATTCCTGAGCCCTCTTGATTTTATAACTTTTATTTTCAAATTCTATTTTGAACATTCTATATGTACTATAAAAATATATATTCATTTGAAATTATTATATTTAGAATGTCAGTATTAATAAAAATGAGTGGCCATTCAATTTCAGAATAATTGATACAAATTATTATTATATATATTTTTATATTTTATTTCCATGTGAATTATTGATACTATGCATCAAAATTACTTTTGTTATAAGCGAATAAATAATTAAGGTGATAGAAATTCTATTTGTGTTATTGGTCTTATTATATCTGCTTTGAACGCTCGAAATTCATAGTCATTCATAATTATTATCAATAAAAATAAAAATACAACTATGAAAATATTAATATGTCAAATAAAACAAAATAAACTACAATAAAACTATTCAAAATCAAAATTAAAATATCAAATTAATGGAATATTAATTGAATAAAAATATGACGCCATATATGTAAGTATTAATTACTTTACAAAATTTTTAAATAATAATAAAACAAAGTTTTTGTAAAATACATCAAGATTCATAAAAATTCACGAAGTGTAATACATCATAAGCAAATTTGTACTCCGTGCCTTGTTAAAATTTGAAACCGAATGTTACGTGATATTTCTTTACTCAAATTTCAAAATAGAAATATGATAAAGCTTCCTATACCAATAACGCAAATAATCGAAATTACATTTAGTACGAACAATTATAAAAAATAATTAGAAAAATATTATTATTGTTAATTTACGCAATTAATGCAATAGAAAATAAATTTACTAAATCGCTTACTAATTTTCAAAATAAAATTTATTAAACTTATAGAGAAGAAATTCTAGGAAATATTTTACGTTCAATATAACGCCAACAAATTGAATCGAATTTAAAATGAAATCATTCGTATCAATCATTTCGTATCAATAATTCTAACATGGCCCTTTTCTATTTTCCTATTTTTTTTTCAAAATCTTTAAATTTATAATTCTATTCTATGGGAATAGTTATATTGCTATTATTGACATTAATTTAAATTTATCCCCTTCATTTCTGTAACATTTTGTGTTGTATGGGCAGTTGATTAAATTTAATTATTATTGAAATTTGCATTTTCAAGTTCAATTATTTTCACACAAAACTTCAAAGTTCATTTTATATTATATTCAAGATTAAATTTTTATTTTTATGTAATATTTTAAAATTATTTTTATACTCAACATTAACAGTTGGAATTTATTCTCATGCAATATTTAATAATATCGACAAAATCAACGAGCTTGTTTTGGTTCTCAAAATGAAAACAATGAAATAAAATTTATTTGAAAGATTTTATTGACTCGTTCCCGCGGATTCATGAGTCTCTTACAAGTCGTCAAAATTACGTCAAATATATTTAAGATCTCGCGGTTTTCACTAACCTTACGAGTCTCCATTCAGGTTCTTGATACTGGCATTTAAAGCCACATTAAAAATCGCGACGTAATGAAAAGATCAACAAATGTAAACTTACTCTTGATAGGATACTCAAAGTCATTAACTAGAGCCACTAACTTTTCAATATTACTTTCTGAATCTTTTATATTATTACTTGATGACTCTGTTGCTAATCTTTACAATTAATTTACTTTGAAATATTTCTGTTATGAAATTCGGACCTGACAATGCTCGTGATTGTTTTTGTTAAAAAGTGTTTAGTCAACAGTATTTGCTTGATCTTAACCTTGGCGGATATGTGAAATCAACAAAATAATAGTGGTGTAAATAATAATCGAACTGCCCATTGTTAGAATTGTTACCCAAGTACAACCAAAATCCTAATATTTAATAAAATATTCAAATTGACAAAATATTATTATTTATATTCTAATTGACAAATAAAATCTTTTTAAAAAAAAATTGACTACTATGATGTTCTGGACTTGCCAAAAGAAGGATTGGTTTTTCTTACTTGGAGAGTGAGCCTTAGTCAAGAAGTCTGCGTACTTCTGTCTGCGTAGTTTATCTCGATAAAGCTGCCACCTTTAATGCCTTTAGTACCTCGTGCTAGTCCTGGTCTTGCTGCATGCTGGATGCTCCGTTTACTTTAATGACTCTGCAGCCTCTAAGCACAATTCACAAAACTAACACTTCACTACAAGGAAATCCACCGCTTGACACCATGAAATGAAATGAAATAAGTTGTTGAGTGGGAGGGTTTAGGTCTGGGTTCGGGGTCCAATGTTGGTAGATCGACAATCCAGATTAGTGGTAACTGCAGTAGATTCTTTATCCAATTTGGTAATAAGTCCGTCCAACCCTTTTCTGGTGCCTTGGGTCGAGCAGTAGGAGTAAGTTTGAGTTACTGGTTTGATAAATAGGTCTCTTCAGAATAGTGGGTCCTTTCAGTAAGATTTTAGTTGAAAGAGATAGACTTTTGGCTTCCAATATAAAATTCACTTGTAGTATTATACACTTTATTTATTTCTTCTTATTACTATTTAACAGACATAATCTTTACGTAAGATATTCTAAGACTACTCTAGACTAGACATTTCTTGACTAGACCTTCTCTTAAGACTCACTGGTTTACAATGATAATTTTGATTCTATATATTACGTACTAGACGTGACAACTTTCCGGAATGGCGTGCTTCCGCGTTCATGCAAAGATCTTGGACTTTAATTAACATTGAACAATAAATTTATATTTTTATTAAAAACACGTACAATCATGTTATTACAGAACAATATATATATATATATATATATATATATATATATATACAAGTGCATACATATACATATATACGTACATATATTTTTCATTATAATAATTTAAAACAATTTTTTTATATAAACGATTTCAAAAATATTTTTTCTCCTAACGACATCTATTTTTCAAGTGGGCCTTATTCCTTCCAGTTGACATTGGATAGAGAATTCAGACTCCGACGATCGTGGGCATATAAGGAACGACTTGTAACGGATAACACATAATGCTAATTTAGATTTTCATATTTCAGATTTTAAATTATAACACACTGATGCTGAGTCAAACCTAGTCTAGAAATGTTTGTAAAATTATTATTTAATAAATTAGTGCAAAAGAGAGTGTTGTTTGTTCATATTTATGAATTATTAAATGTTTGTATATATATCTTATATATAAAAATGGAGCTCTCTTTCAAATGTCTAAGTAAAACTCGAAAACGGCTGAATCGCTTTGGCCAGTCTTAGTCTTGAAAAATTCGTGCCAAACCAGAGATGGTCGAAAAGGTGAGAAATTATTTCAAAATTGTGTAGAAACTTTACATTTTTAATTTGAAAATTTTTGTAGAAGCGTAATTTGAATAAAACAATGGACGGTGGCTAATACGTGAAATAACAAATGTTTTTGACAGATGATGTTCAATTGCGTTTAATAGAATGTTTTACGTAAATATTATTTAATTATGATTAAATTGTAGTAAGTAGTTTTGTTTGTAGTTTTATTTATATACAAAAAGGTTAGTAAACGGGCCACAAGTGTTACTAGAGAGTCAAAATATCAACTTTTTTGAAATGTTAAATGAAAATGCACTTTTTGGCATATTTTTCTTAAACACGGTACTCTAAAAAATCTTATTTGTATAATTATATACTCATTGGTATTTATAAAACATTTTCTAGGTTATATTAATTTTTATTTATGTTATTTAAATTCAGAACCTAAATTTGGTATCGATCAAATGGACACTTTGTCGAAAAACATTTTCCCAGTTATAATTTTCCAGAATTTGTAGAAGAATAGATAGTAATATATGAAGGTTCGGGGTTAAAAAGGTCCACCACCGATGTGTCAAAAATCAGTAAAGTCATGCATTGTTCAACAACAATATTTGAAAGTACAGAAAAAAATATGTATAACCAGCTATAACCTTGATTTGAAAACGGTAATCTTTGAAATGAGGGAGATAAACGGTTCTCTCTGAAAATCCATAATAAAAGTTTTTTCTTCCGTTGGTAGTTTTTTAGCATTAGTTAAAAATGTAATTATTTTTCGTTCCACTGGTAAAAGAAAAATTAATTGATAAGTGATTAAAAAAAATTTCAAATACACCTATTCCTTCTAACTTAAAATATATTTTTGCTTTAGGCCCCAAATTTTCTCTTCCTCCATCTAAATCAAACTTTAATTTTATAAGAATTCTCAGTAATTTAGAGAATGGTGTTTTAAAGTTGAAGAATGTTGAAAAAGAATCTAAATTTAGATCCGTTTGCTGTAAGAACTTTCTATCTTTCATAAAGAAAAATTTAAATAAAAATTTCATTCATATGAATTTTGAAGTTTTAAGAAATTTGAATTTATGTAAAAGATTTTTGAAGGACAATCCTGATATTATTGTGACGAGAGCAGACAAGGGTAATCTCACTGTTGTTTTTAATAAGAAAGATTATCTTTCAAAAACATATAACTTGTTGAAGGATGAAGTTTTTTATAGCGAATTGGCCAACGATCCCACAGATTACTTAAATAGACAGACACAAAAACTTATTAATAATTTAATTGACAAAAACAAATTACTAAATCATTAGGATATTCCCTTAAAGTTTTTCATCCTAATTTTTCTAAATTATACTGTCTTCCTAAAGTTCATAAACCAGATTTACCTATAAGACCCATTGTTTCAGATATTAACACTCCTTTAAGTAAACTTACCAAGCACATTAGCACTATTCTTTCTAAGGTCACCATTTTGTCGGAATTTAATGTTTTCAATTCTTTCAATTTAGTTAAACGTCTAAATAATTTACAAATTCCTCCAGATTTTTCTTTTGTCAGTTTTGATGTCATATCGCTTTTTACTAATGTTCCTTGGGACTTAGCGTTAGATGCTATCTCCTATCGTTGGAATGATATCCAACCCCACACTTCTATAGACTTATTTTGGTTCAAATACATTTTAAAATTCATTTTAGTAATACTAATTTCTGTTTTGAAAATAAATTTTATTCACAGATTTTTGGTTTGCCAATGGGCTCTAGTGTTAGTCCCCCTTTGGCTGATTTGACTTTACATCTTCTAGAAAATTCTGTTTTGCCTAAACTTCCTGTTCAACCCTTCATATATTTTAGATATGTTGATGACATTCTTTTATGTTTAGATAATAACTATATAAACCATACATTGAATTGTTTTAACTCTTTCAGTAAACATTTGCAGTTCACTTGTGAACAAGAGGTTGACAATTCTATTAGCTTTTTAGATATTAAAATTATTAGATTTCATAATAACAAAATTTATACAAACTGGTATCAAAAGCCAACTTGGTCCGGTCGTTACATTAACTAATTTTCCTTTCATTCCCGTTCGATCAAAATTTCTATTATTATTTCATTAATTGATAGAGCTATTCTTTTAAGTGATTACATCTTTTGGAACAAAAATTTAGATTTAATCCGCGAAATTCTTGTAGACAATTCATATCCCTTAAAATTAGTTAATAATATTATAAAAAACCGTATGCAGTATTTAAATAATAATAAAATTAACATTAATAATAATAACCTTTCGTTACCTGTTGATACTAGTTTAATAAATTCTTCATCTTTTCTAAATCAATATAAAGGTATTATTTCCTTACCATTTTTAGGCAGTTTTACTTATTTTTTAAAAAAGATATTTTCTGAAGAAGGTTTTCTTTTAGTTTCCAAATTTGAAAATACTCTAAATTCTTTGTATACTTCTTTAAAATCAAAAACACCACATAATAGAATTGTTGACTCCGTTTACGGAATAGCTCAATTTATTTTATTGAATTTAAGGGTTATACAATATTTTTAGACACACATGTAGATGTATACGATTTTTTGTTTATTCACGGTTAAAACATTGATTTTCCAAATTTATCACCATGTATTAATTGTCATAGCACAGATACACGTGTTGAAAATTGAAGTCCTATAATATATATATTGATATTGTTTATTTCGACTTTGAAACATTATATGATAAGATTTTTCAGCCACAAGTCGAAAAAATAAAACCAGAACGTAAATATAAATCTTTTTAATACGTTTCGAGCTATTCTGCTAGCTCATCATTCAGCTAAAAAACAAACAGAGTAATAAAACAAAGTAACAAAATAAAATAAAATAGAATTAAAATTATACATACCAAACCAGTTTTACAAATTATTAAACATACCAAAATTATTTTATGTAAAATTTGACAAATATGAATATTTTGTTCTAAAAACAAAAAAACAAAAAAATATGTATATATAGAATTTTGAAAAATAAAATCGAGTAATCGAAATATTTCGAATTCTGAAAGATAAAAGAAAATATCAAGTGGTAAAAAATTGTTCAAATGTTAAAAAAATCAGATTTACATATATTAATTAAATTTTGATAGCTGTCAAAAAGTAAAGAAGAAGAACTTCTCTTATTAGCACAATGAGAATTTAAAAAAATGAAAACAGATTCAGCAAACTTTCTCAGGTCAACATTTTGTTTAATATATAAAATAACGGGATTATTTAAGTCAAATGTGTGTTTAAAATTTTGCATATGGTCTGAAAGCATTGTTTTGTATTGATTTTTATTGTCTGAATTATATTTATGTTGAAGCATTCTCTTAGATATATATTGTGAACTCTCCCCAATATAGAATTTTTCACAATCATTACAATTCACCTTGTAAACGGAGTCAACAATTCTATTATGTGGTGTTTTTGATTTTAAAGAAGTATACAAAGAATTTAGAGTATTTTCAAATTTGGAAACTAAAAGAAAACCTTCTTCAGAAAATATCTTTTTTAAAAAATAAGTAAAACTGCCTAAAAATGGTAAGGAAATAATACCTTTATATTGATTTAGAAAAGATGAAAAATTTATTAAACTAGTATCAACAGGTAACGAAAGGTTATTATTATTAATGTTAATTTTATTATTATTTAAATACTGCATACGGTTTTTTATAATATTATTAACTAATTTTAACGGATATGAATTATCTACAAGAATTTCGCGGATTAAATCTAAATTTTTGTTCCAAAAGATGTAATCACTTAAAAGAATAGCTCTATCAATTAATGAAATAATAATAGAAATTTTGATCGAACGGGAATGAAAGGAAAATTAGTTAATGTAACGACCGGACCAAGTTGGCTTTTGATACCAGTTTGTATAAATTTTGTTATTATGAAATCTAATAATTTTAATATCTAAAAAGCTAATAGAATTGTCAACCTCTTGTTCACAAGTGAACTGCAAATGTTTACTGAAAGAGTTAAAACAATTCAATGTATGGTTTATATAGTTATTATCTAAACATAAAAGAATGTCATCAACATATCTAAAATATATGAAGGGTTGAACAGGAAGTTTAGGCAAAACAGAATTTTCTAGAAGATGTAAAGTCAAATCAGCCAAAGGGGGACTAACACTAGAGCCCATTGGCAAACCAAAAATCTGTGAATAAAATTTATTTTCAAAACAGAAATTAGTATTACTAAAATGAATTTTAAAATGTATTTGAACCAAAATAAGTCTATAGAAGTGTGGAGTTGGATATCATTCCAACGATAGGAGATAGCATCTAACGCTAAGTCCCAAGGAACATTAGTAAAAAGCGATATGACATCAAAACTGACAAAAGAAAAATCTGGAGGAATTTGTAAATTATTTAGACGTTTAACTAAATTGAAAGAATTGAAAACATTAAATTCCGACAAAATGGTGACCATAGAAAGAATAGTGCTAATGTGCTTGGTAAGTTTACTTAAAGGAGTGTTAATATCTGAAACAATGGGTCTTATAGGTAAATCTGGTTTATGAACTTTAGGAAGACAGTATAATTTAGAAAAATTAGGATGAAAAACTTTAAGGGAATATCCTAATGATTTAGTAATTTGTTTTTGTCAATTAAATTATTAATAAGTTTTTGTGTCTGTCTATTTAAGTAATCTGTGGGATCGTTGGCCAATTCGCTATAAAAAACTTCATCCTTCAACAAGTTATATGTTTTTGAAAGATAATCTTTCTTATTAAAAACAACAGTGAGATTACCCTTGTCTGCTCTCGTCACAATAATATCAGGATTGTCCTTCAAAAATCTTTTACATAAATTCAAATTTCTTAAAACTTCAAAATTCATATGAATGAAATTTTTATTTAAATTTTTCTTTATGAAAGATAGAAAGTTCTTACAGCAAACGGATCTAAATTTAGATTCTTTTTCAACATCCTTCAACTTTAAAACACCATTCTCTAAATTACTGAGAATTCTTATAAAATTAAAGTTTGATTTAGATGGAGGAAGAGAAAATTTTGGGCCTAAAGCAAAAATATATTTTAAGTTAGAAGGAATAGGTGTATTTGAAATTTTTTTTAACCACTTATCAATTAATTTTTCTTTTACCAGTGGAACGAAAAATAATTACATTTTTAACTAATGCTAAAAAACTACCAACGGAAGAAAATACTTTTATTATGGATTTTCAGAGAGAACCGTTTATCTCCCTCATTTCAAAGATTACCGTTTTCAAATCAAGGTTATAGCTGGTTATACATATTTTTTTCTGTACTTTCAAATATTGTTGTTGAACAATGCATGACTTTACTGATTTTTGACACATCGGTGGTGGACCTTTTTAACCCCGAACCTTCATATATTACTATCTATTCTTCTACAAATTCTGGAAAATTATAACTGGGAAAATGTTTTTCGACAAAGTGTCCATTTGATCGATACCAAATTTAGGTTCTGAATTTAAATAACATAAATAAAAATTAACTGTGGGAATTGAGAATAATCATTTTATTCGAAACAATACTACATTTAACATCACTCATATATTGGTGTAAATAGTAACTCGAAAAACAATAACGATTATTTTTAACTGAACTGTATAAATATTAGTAAATGATATTAAAAAAACGTAGAGGTGAGTACAGGATAACGTCTGTTGGGTCATCCAGTATATATATATATATATATATATATATATATGTATATATATATGTATATATATATGTATATAGATATGTATATATATGTAAAAAAACGTAGAGGTGAGTACAGGACAGCGTCTGTCGGGTCATCCAGTATATATATATATATATATATATATATATATATATATATATATATATATATATATATATATATATATATATATATGTATATATGTATATATATATATATATATATATATATATATATACTGGATGACCCGACAGACGTTGTCCTGTACTCACCTCTACGTTTTTTTACATATATATACATATCTATATCTAAACAATAACGATTATTTTTAACTGAACGGTATAAATATTAGTATATGATATTAAAAAAACGTAGAGGTGAGTACAGGACAGCGTCTGTCGGGTCATCCAGTATATATATATATATATATATATATGTATATATATATATATATATATATATATATATATATATGTATATATATATATATATATATATATATATATATACTGGATGACCCGACAGACGTCCTGTACTCACCTCTACGTTTTTTTAATATCATATACTAATATTTATACCGTTCAGTTAAAAATAATCGTTATTGTTTTTCGAGTTACTATTTACACCAATATATGAGTGATGTTAAATGTAGTATTGTTTCGAATAAAATGATTATTCTCAATTCCCACAGTTAACACTTTAATTATCCCTTTAACAAATATTAAAATATATTCAATAAAATTATATATTAAAAATTATACACTGCGATTTATAGAACAAATTTATTTCCAATAGCTCAATTTATTTTATTGAATTTAAGGGTTATACAATATTTTTAGACACACCTGTAGATGTATATGATTTTTGTTTATTCACGGTTAAAACATTGATTTTCCAAATTTATCACCATGTATTAATTGTCATAGCACAGATACACGTGTTGAAAATTGAAATCCTTTAAAAAAGTATAACAAATTCAGAAAGAATTAATATATAGCATGCGCGGTCAAGCTACAATATCACCTTGGATTTTTCTACCCAAAATAATTGCTTCAATAATGTTGCCTACAATTTTTATAATTTCGTACCATATTTTAACTGGCTTTTAGTATTTTAATATCTAAATTGCATTTTTCACACTAATAATTCAATATACATTATTACTTAAGTTCATATTTGAAGTGAATTAATTTGTCAAATTTTGTTCACATGTGCTCTATCCAACCTACTATCAACAAAATTATTGCAGTAATGATAGAGGAAAAAAGCGTATGCCCAGCTAATCTTAATCTGAAGTTCATAAGTGAAAACAATTTGCAAATTCGTCACCACCCCCCCGCATTAATTGGATTATAACACTTTTAATTATGATTTTATCATAACTTGTAATATACTATTTTGAAGGTGATTAAATGAGCTACAACTTTCTCTATCATAAATTTTACCGTAACTTCTTTTATTTTGAAACGGCGAAGGGTTAAAGGGCTCGAAAGACACTCCGGTTGGACAGCCGCACACTCTTTAAACAATTAGAACTCTATCAATATTTGTGTAACAAAAAAATAATAAAAAGCAATAATTAGTCTGAAAAATACCTTGAATTTTGATATATATATACTTTTATACGTATTCTTTCAGAGATATTATAATGAGAAATTGAATATTTTTTTAAATGGATTTTTTTATGAAATCATGAGTTTTTTGAAAATCGTTTGTACTAATGTTATGGTATTTTCTAGAATCCATCAAGATCTCTCAAACCAAGTTAATTCTAGATGGAAAACGATTGTTTTTAATTTTGGTGGAAATGGCATTTATAAACTATTTGATTGAAATGAAAAAAAAAATTGTATGCGTCTTTTAATTGCATTATAGCTCACTCAATTTACACACAGAAGTACTTCTTTTAAAGCTTATTTTGAGAACTATAAAAACCCATTTTCATAACTAACTTAATATTGTCCCTAGAACACTGTAAAATAGCGATTTATTATGATTTTTATTGATATAATTTTGTTCATTACATGATTTCCGTTAAAATGTATATTTTTGAAGATATTAGCAAAAAACGATGAAAAACGCAAAAAAGAAACAAATTTCCAGTGGCCAGTAACTTGAAAAGTGTTTGCTTTTTTGAAAAAGATTATTAAAAATTTTTCTCTTATAATTAGTTCTTTTATCCACACCGATCGTTATTACACCACTGAAAAGAAATTGCACCCCCCCCAGATAGTGCAAAGGAATCTAAATTGTTTTCACTTTTGAACTTGAGAGTAAGATGAGCCTAATTCCAAAATTCCAAACGAATTGGAAAACAGTAAAAAAAAAGTTCAGACCCAAAGCGCACCATTGAGTAAATTTTCCGTACAAATTGCCAACCATATGAATTTTTGACACAATGAAACTTCTAAATGATTTTTTGAATAAGTAATTTTTTTGTATTGTGACTTAGTATAGTGAGGCAAAGCGACTGCAAATTGAATATTTTTGAGCGCAATCACTTATGGCTGGTCTCCTTTGCACGAATTCGTACGGCGAATCTGTTCGCAAAGTGCGCAAACAAAATTATTGCAAGCAAAAGCAAACCACGCGCACGTTGAGAACACGATTCGCCGTGCGCGTCAGATGCATGCGCAGACTGTCAGACGCATGTTATATTATTTGCATCTTATATTATTTTAACTATGGCACATCTCATCTGCTTTTCGACAATAATAATGTAGACATTATATTTTCTTTATTTTTAATTGTGAATTTATTATATTTTAATATTGCCTCAGCCTATAAGTGAATAGAAATGTTTGGCAAATGACAGTTGTCATTTGTTTTTAATGTCAAACCATGCCTTAAATATTTTAAAGGTCAAACAATGATAAGCGTTTTTTTGTAATTTTTTCCATTTATTTCTACAATCTAACTATATTTCTATGAATCAAAACATTCTAGAAAATTTCCCGAACAAACTTCAGAAAGATTCATGATAATCCGAATTATAGTTTAAGAGGATTAATGAAACTTACATTGTTACAGAAGAATTTTATATATATATATATATATATATATATATATATATATATATATACTAGCTGGCCCGGCAAACATTGTTTTGCTAAGTAAGGTATATTCTAAACAATTTCTAGAGAATCAAAAATATTAATACTTTAAGTGTATAAGGATGTGTTGTTTGAATATTATATACAATGAAGTATCATAAAAACAATAAACCCCATTAGTTTGACTATATTTTGTCAATACAATCAAACTAGAAGATTTATACATTTTCTATACAAAACATGGTATAATTCAATTCAAGTGTTTTTTCATCTTTCGACTTATTGATTACGTTTCAAGTTTTTCAGATTCTTTTTAGATTCTGGATTTTGTGTATAATTGTAAATAATACTACTGAGCTTATACAAAATATTCAAATTTTTGCGAGGAGAGATAGTAACAGAATGAAGTATTTCTTCTTTGACCTGATTTTTGAAAAGTTTCAAGTAGCATTCGATAAATTAAAGTTAACTTAATAAAAAGTATATATGTATAGAAGGGCGAGGCACAAAGGTCCAATTTGTCCCATAAAACCATAATAATTATACCACAACAAATAACATCTTTCAAACGAACAATTATCTGACTACGTTCAGTACACTGCCTTCTACTTCATCATTGTAGAAGTGTGCTTTTTTGATGTACTTCAAAAATTTGTTATCTAAACTTTTTTACTCTATAGGCGGGGAACTTGAAACGGGCAGGTGGCAAAAAGGTTTAAAGCCTTATTATCATTTTAAAGGTATTTTACAAATTAATTACATTTTTAACTAATACTAAAAAACTACCAATGAAAAAAAAATACTTTAATTATGGATTTTCAAAGATTACCGTTTATCTCCCCCATTTCAAAGATTACTGTTTTTAAATCAAGGTAATATCTGGTTATACATCTTTTTTCCTCTGGAAAAATATTATATTTTGGAAATAATATTATATTTTGCACGGAGAAAGTAGTTCAAGCGCACGTTTCCGAGGCAATAATGATTATTGCCTCGGAAACATACGCTTAAACTACTTTCTCCGTGCAAAATATAATATTATATATTTCACAAATATTTTGCTATACTCTGTTCAACAAAAACAAAAAACAAGTTAGTGTATATATGATAGTGCAAAATTATGTGCCTTGCGCTAGTTACTGATGTAAGACCATATTTATATCCACTGATGATGACATAAAATCCTATGTCGAAACGTTTGGAAAAAATTAAAGATTAACTTCTAAATCTTTGCCTTTTATTTGATGTATTGCCCTTGAAAAACTTACTCATATATATATATATATATATATATATATATATATATATATATTGTGAGGCGATACATCAAAGAATAAAAAGCAAAGACTTATAAATTAATCTTTAATTCCAAACGTTTCGACATTCAATTTAATGTCATCATCAATGGATCAAAAAACAGTATGAAAAATTAGTATATCTAGGTAATTATAATATATGTGGATTGGTATAGTAGCTATAAAATAAGAGAAAAATTAACAAAACAGCAACACTTAACAACAAACAAAATATAAAAGATAAGAAAGGTAATAGAGACTAGATATTAAATAAATAAAAAAAGGAAAAAGAATATAGGCATAAACATATAAGCACACATATACATATATATACTCATATAAACCTACGCATATATATATATATATATATATATATACTATATATATATATATATATATATATATATATATATATATATATTTAAAAGTAACTAGCAGCCCATTCGTCGAAATAAAAAAGGTATAAAGTATAAAAACTTTTATTTATACGTTTCAACACAAGATGCGTGTCATCATTCAGCAACTACAACAATTTGAAAATTTTATTAACTAATATAAACACCAATATAAATTAATTATAGCATAGAGAAACATTATACACACCACAGGACAAAAACACTCAACAAAAATTTATTTTAAAAATTAAACTTAATAACATATTAGAGAAAAACATTTTTTTAGAAAAAATTATGAATAACTAAAAGATTTGAAAACTAATTTGACTAAAAGTTATGAAATGCATCATTGTGAAGCGAGAGACACGCCCATACCGAGCAACCATACTCGACTGAATTATTTCAATATGCGTATTGATAGGAATGGGAGGGGACGCATCAAGGACATATGCTCGAGGCACGAAACGCATCGAACACAGTGTTTGAGCTGGAATTGATCAGAAGGAAAAAGCAAACCATATAAAAGTTAGAACAAGAAAAAACAATATTGTAAAAAATAATATAAAAGAGATAGCAAATTAATTTTTTGTTTTTTTAATAAAATCAATAACAATCTGGTAACTATCATGTAAAAAGTGGGATGAATTGCGTTTATTAACACAAGAGGAGGAATTTATTGAAATAAAAAAGGATTCAGCAAATTTTCTAAGGTCACTATTTTTTTCGATATAAAGAATAACAGGATGTGAAGTGTTAAAAGTGTGATTGAGATTGAGCATATGATCTGAAAACATCGTTTTGCATTGGTTTGGATTTTTTGAATTATAGATATGTTGATTAACTCTCTTATAAATATACTGGGAACTTTCTCCAATATAACACATGTTGCTATCATTGCAATCCAACCTGTAAACTGAATCGGTGACCCTATCAGACGGGGTTCCAGACTTAAGAACCGAAAAAAGGCAATTATAGGTATTATCAAAACTAAAAACTAATCGGAATCCTTCTGAAGAAAATAACTTTTTTAAAAAATACGAAAAATTGCTTAAAAAAGGTAAACAGATAGTTCCTTTGTATTGGGCGGAAGAGGATGCTATTAAATTTGAACAAGAAGGTGAAAATGAATTATTAGAATTCGTTTGTAAATAATTTAATCTATTATTAATGATGTTGTTGACCAAGTGCGAAGGGTAACTATTGTCTTTGAGAACGGAACGAATAAGGGTCAAATTTTTTTCCCAAAACATACTGTTACTTAGTAAAATAGCCCTGTCTATAAGAGAGATAATGACAGAAATTTTAATGGAACGCGAATGAAAAGACAAATAATTTAAATATCTTGGTTTCTGATACCAATCAGTCAGGACAGAATTGTTAGTTACCAGAGCTGATAAGATTTTATTTTATTCGCAGATTTTTGGTTTACCCATGGGGTCTAGTATTAGCCCCCCTGTGGCTGATTTAACACTACAAATTTTAGAAAATTTTGTTCTATCTAATCTTTCTGTTCCACCTCACCTTTATTATAGATATGTTGATGACGTTCTGTTGTGCCTTGACGATTCTCAGATTGTAGACACATTAGACTCTTTTAATTCTTTCAACAAACATTTGCAGTTCACCTGTGAGATTGAGTCGGATGACTCTATTAGTTTTTTAGACCTAAGAATTACTAAAAATAAAGTAAACAATTCTGTCCTGACTGATTGGTATCAGAAACCAACGTGGTCAGGAAGATATTTAAATTATTTGTCTTTTCATTCGCGTTCCATTAAAATTTCTGTCATTATCTCTCTTATAGACAGGGCTATTTTACTAAGTAACAGTATGTTTTGGGAAAAAAATTTGACCCTCATTCGTTCCGTTCTCAAAGACAATAGTTACCCTTCGCACTTGGTCAACAACATCATTAATAATAGATTAAATTATTTACAAACGAATTCTAATAATTCATTTTCACCTTCTTGTTCAAATTTAATAGCTTCCTCTTCCGCCCAATACAAAGGAACTATCTGTTTACCTTTTTTAAGCAATTTTTTGTATTTTTTAAAAAAGTTATTTTCTTCAGAAGGATTCCGATTAGTTTTTAGTTTTGATAATACCTTTAATTGCCTTTTTTCGGTTCTTAAGTCTGGAACCCCGTCTGATAGGGTCACCGATTCTGTTTACAGGTTGGATTGCAATGATAGCAACATGTGTTATATTGGAGAAAGTTCCCAGTTTATTTATAAGAGAGTTAATCAACATATCTATAATTAGAAAAATCCAAACCAATTCAAAACGATGTTTTCAGATCATATGCTCAATCTCAATCACTCTTTTAACACTTCACATCCTGTTATTCTTTATATCGAAAAAAATAGCGACCTTAGAAAATTTGCTGAATTCTTTTTTATTTCATTAAATTCCTCCTCTTGTGTTAATAAACGCAATTCATCCCACCTTTTACATGATAGTTATCAGATTGTTATTGATTTTATTAAAAAAACAAAAAATTAATTTGCTATCTCTTTTATATTATTTTTTACAATATTGTTTTTTCTTGTTCTAACTTTTATATGGTTTGCTTTTTCCTTCTGATTAATTCCAGCTCAAACACTGTGTTCGATGCGTTTCGTGCCTCGAGCATATGTCCTTGATGCGTCCCCTCCCATTCCTATCAATACGCCTATTGAAATAATTCAGTCGAGTATGGTTGCTCGGTATGGGCGTGTCTCTCGCTTCACAATGATGCATTTCATAACTTTTAGTCAAATTAGTTTTCAAATCTTTTAGTTATTCATAATTTTTTCTAAAAAAATGTTTTTCTCTAATATGTTATTAAGTTTAATTTTTAAAATAAATTTTTGTTGAGTGTTTTTGTCCTGTGGTGTGTATAATGTTTCTCTATGCTATAATTAATTTATATTGGTGTTTATATTAGTTAATAAAATTTTCAAATTGTTGTAGTTGCTGAATGATGACACGCATCTTGTGTCGAAACGTATAAATAAAAGTTTTTATACTTTATACCTTTTTTATTTCGACGAATGGGCTGCTAGTTACTTTTAAATATATATATATATATATATATATATATATAGTATATATATATATATATATATATATATATATATATACGCCTATACATATATACATATATGCAACGTGCATGCATATTCACAACGACGTACATATATATGTATAAAACATACATATACTCACACCTATCTATGTAAAAAAAAAAAAGAAAACAAAATTTTCTCACGTCAGAAATTAGTTATTTTGTCGTACAAAATTTATAATTATTTCCATCAGTTTTAATAAGTTACTAATAAGTCAGTGAGCTGAGTGATCCTCGCCTCTGGGTGCAGGTAGAATTTTTGTTAAAATGATCCCCATCAGAGGGGACATAGTGTCAAACAATGCTGGTGATGCAATCAATGAATCACACAATAATTTGAACACAACGCTATGTCCAGGTATATCAGATATAGCCCAAAACCCGCTGACCAGCTCATGCGACGGTATGACTAGTAAAGTAGAACCAGTGGCTGAACTGTCGCATATAATTCCGGAAAATGTCATTTTACAACGGAATGAGTCATTGAAGTGCCTTGAGAATCTGATAAATGAACTGCATATGATTGTCAAATCAAAGTCAAACATACTAAAGAGGTGAAAATAAAAACAGGCAACATAGCGGCCGTAATTAAAAGATTTATTGATTTAGACAACCAATTGTTAGAGGAAAAAGGCCGAACCACGGATGATACGGAAGTTATGATAAATGAAGTGCAATGTTGTGAGACAGCCCCTATAGAAAAAAGTGTACGGCAGGACACAAGCAAAGCCACAAGAAACCGAAACTCACAACATATAAGCAATAATCAGGTGAATGAGAAAAATGGTTTGCCAAGACGTCAGACGATCATAGAAATATGTAATGAAGAAGAAATCGAGGTAAATGACTGGCATAAAGTTCAGCCGAGAAAACAGAAAAAAAAGGAAGCAAGGGTACATCTGTCAGTACAGGACTCTAACCATAAAATGATAAAAAATCATAGAATTTTTCCAAAACCAAATGCCTTATTAATCCGGCCGACCGAAAAAGTTAATTATTCCGAAATATTACGTCGCATCAAACATGATGTCCCTGATGACAAGGTAAATACGACAGTAGACAAAATAAACAAAACCAGAAATGGAGACTTGTTGATAACTATTTCTAAGAAAAGTGAGGAGAAAGGCCAAGGACTGCAACAGATTATCGCAGGTGTGTTAAAGGATGAGGCCGAAGTTATTTATAAGGGGCACCAAGAAACTATAGAAATAAGGGATATTGATGTTGAAATCTCAAAAATTGATATCCAGATAGCACTACAAAAAGCAACCGGGGGAGCCTGCAACACACCAGCAGAAGAAATTAGGCTTCGTAAGGCATATAGAGGTACCCAGATTGCTACTGTAGCTCTTCCAGCGGCAGTTGTACACGATCTGCTCAAAGCAAGTAGCAAAATACGAATTGGATGGGTCAACTGTCAAATTAAAATCATCAAGAAACCAATTCGATGTTTTAAATGCTGGCTATTCGGACATTATGGATCACAGTGCAAGAGCGAAGTGAATCGGACCAATCTATGCTTTAGATGTGGACAAGAAGGTCACAAAATAGCCAACTGTATAAATGCAGCAAAATGTGCACTATGCGCTGAAAATGGAAACTCTGAATATGTAGCACATCATGCCGGCACTCACAGATGTCCTCTATATAGGAAGGCCATAGAGAAAATAATGAACGCAAAAGCATGAAGATAATACAGCTTAACATGAATCATTGTGAGGCTGCACACGACTTGCTTATGCAGACGGTAAGAGATATGAAAATTGATGTTGCCCTTTTATCAGAACCTTACAAACATCTAACTGATTGGCCATGGGAAACGGACAGTACCACCAAAGCCGTTATTTGGTCCTGTGGCAAATTTTGTTTCCAAAATGTTGTTAACAATAGCAACGCTGGATTTGTCGCAGCATTATTAGATGGCATACATTTATACAGCTGTTACGCTCCACCTAGTCTTTCTTTGCCAGATTTTGTCGATTTTTTAGATCGTCTTGTGGAGGATGCAAAACGACACCACCCCGTAGCGATAGCCGGTGACTTTAACGCATGGGCGGTAGACTGGGGAAGTAGGAAGACTAATGCAAGAGGTAAAGCACTTTTGGAGGCCTTCAATACACTTGACGTGGTTTTACTTAATAGTGGTGATAAACCAACCTTTGAAAAGGGCAGTGCAAGCTCAATAATAGACCTTACTTTTGATAGCAATAGCCTCGTCAGAGGAATTTGCAATTGGGAGGTATTAGATATCTACACTGCTAGTGACCACAATGCAATCATCTGGGAAATATCAACAAATATAAACATTAGTAGAAATGCGAAAATATCTAAAGCCATTGGGTGGAAAATAAAGTCTTTTGATGAAAGCGCTATGAGAGTTGCCTTAAATTGCAAACCTATAATTTCAGAACACGCAGATGAGCATACTAGAGAGCTGATGGAGAGAATAACCGAAGCCTGTGATATCAGTATGACTCGTAAACATGGCATAAATCAAAGACAATCTGCGCACTGGTGGACTGAAGAAATCAGCTCTCTTCGTAAAGAGTGCCTAAAGAAAAGAAGGATCTCTCAGCGTGGATATAGTCTCAGTAATTCTGCACAACTGGTAGTGGAATATAAACAAGCACGTAGACAACTAAATAAAGCTATCAAAGATAGTAAAGTTAGGTGCTGGAAAGAACTTTTGGATGAAGTCGAGGAAAATCCATGGGGAAGACCTTATAAGACTGTAATGTCTCGCCTCAAAAGCCAGCCAATACCTTCACCAACTTGCCCACGACTATTGAATAAAATAGTAACTACTTTGTTTCCACGACAACCTAATTTGAACTACCAGGTAACACATGTAGAACAGAATAATATTCCACTTATAACACTGCAAGAACTGATGGAAGCTTTTCATCGCGTTGGTAATAGCAAGGCACCGGGATTAGATGGAATTCCTAATATTGCCTTGAAAACATCAATTATGACATCTCCGACAATGTTTCTTAATGCATATAATACATGCCTGAAAGAAGGGGTTTTTCCACGAAAATGGAAACAGCAAAGACTAGTGCTTATTCCCAAAGGAAAAAACCCACCAGATGAACCATCATCCTACCGTCCAATATGCATGCTGGATACAGCGGGTAAAATTTTTGAAAGAATAATTCACCAAGGAATAGATGCAGTAGTTGATCCAATCCTAGCAGACAATCAGTATGGTTTTTGCAAAGGGCGATCAACTATCGATGCTATAAACTTGGTAGTTAATACCGCCAAGGAGGCAATTGCTGGAACCAGATGGAAGGGGGGTTCAAAAAAGTACTGCCTTGTAGCTACATTGGATATAAAAAATGCTTTCAATTCTGCAAACTGGGATTGCATTATGAATGCACTCCGTGACAAGAACGTGCCAGCATACCTATGCAATATAGTCGCAAGCTACTTTACAGACAGAATTCTAATGTACAATTCACGCGATGGTACAGAAGAATATAATATAACAGGAGGTGTGCCGCAGGGCTCTGTTCTAGGCCCTTTGCTGTGGAATATTATGTATGATGGCCTTTTGAGACTAGAGTTTCCAGAATGTGTGAAACTAGTAGCATATGCAGACGATGTTGACATAGTGGTTGTCTCCAAACAAATTGATGACATCGTAAGCCTATTCGATATTACATTCAGAAAAATTAATCGGTGGATGGGAACAATGAATCTCCAATTAGCACAACAAAGAAGTGAAGCTGTTCTTATCACTAGTAGGAAAAGAATTGAGACCATCAAGCTAAAGATAGGAAATTTTGAGATCACGTCAAAACCTCACATCTGTTACCTTGGCGTAATGCTTGATGCTCGTTTGAATTTCAATCAACAGGTGGAACACGTTAGTGCTAAGGCGTCAATAGTTACGACGAAACTTGCTCGACTGATGCCTAATATTGGAGGTCCTAAACAAACCAGAAGGATATTACTATCGTCAGTTTATTACTTCGGTGCTGACATATGGTATCTCCATATGGGGTGATGCTCTTAAATCTCAAAAATCGAGGAGAATGGCAGGGCCCTTATACCGTCTCAGTGCTATAAGAATTGCTTGCGCATTTCGCACAATATCGGCGGAAGCAGTGTGCGTCATTTCAGGAACTGTGCCTCTCTTAGTCTTAGCAGAGGAAAGACGGACAATTTACCATAGAAGACATCAACAGCTGTGTCCTGAAAAGTTAAGATTAGAAGAACGGCAGAACAGCATTGACCGATGGCAGCAACTGTGGGATGTCGCTGTAAAGGGCAGATGGACGCATCGTCTCATTCCTAACATCAAAGTCTGGCTAAGTCGCAAGCACGGCGAAGTAAACTATTATACTACGCAAATGCTATCGGGGCATGGCTGTTTTCGAGCCTACCTACACCGATTCAAGCACGATAGCTCGCCGGATTGCCCATATTGTTTGGGCGAAATCGAAGATGCTGAGCACGTGTTCTTCGTGTGCCCGCGATTTGGTGCTCTACGGGATGATGTGGAGGAGACATTGAGACGCACAATTACCCCAGGTAATGTTGTTGAAGTGATGCTGACAAGTGAAGCTGCTTGGAACGCTATAGACAGATTTGCGAGAGACGTTTTAATGGACCTGCGTTCTATAGAGAGAGAAAGGGCGAATGGGACTTCGCCCATTTAAAGATAAGTATAATGTTTATGAATCATAACATTGTTTATAACAAGTTAAGAATTGTAACATTCTAGATCCTCCCCCCACGAAGTAATGCCTAACGGCGGTTTCCGTGGGGACCAGAGGCAGGGGCAAAGCTGAGGTTTTAGTCGGTATTATACCAGGGCGGTATCGAGTCCGACATACCCAGACAGAAGACCGGTCTGGGATGCATAAAAGCATTTCCTTCGCTATACAAAAAAAAAAAAAAAAAAACCTATCTATGTAACTATAGCTACACACGTATACATATACATATACGTATTACACATATACATATTAGAAACATTAATTAAACGATTATTTATATAACCTCAATGTTTTGCTTGAAAGTAATACACATATATATGATTATTCAATATAATAATAATGCACGTATACTTATCAATACTCTATTTAATCGTCAGGATATTAATAGTTATATTTACAGTAGGTCTTACTCCTTCGACGGTTCTATTAGAAAAAGGCTTAATTCTAGGCATTTACAACTAAGTGACACAATTCTCGCGCTCAAAAGTGCGTGAATTCGACGACCCATAGAGTTGTTCTTCGTTACGCAATGGCAACGCGCGAACATTCAAAATGCGGCTAACACTCGGCCATCCTAAACCTTACTCGTCCTCGAGGAAGTAATCTCTGACGTTGTGGGCGACTCCTGGGAATCTTTCTGTCTCAGATGGTCTCCTTCCAGTCCTACTTGATCTTCTCCCAGTCCTGTCCGGCTTCTCCAGTCCTGTCCATCTTCTTCCAGTCCTGCCCTGATATCCTTCAGTCCGTCCGATCTTCTCCCCGTCCCTGTTGCCCTCTTCTCCCAGTCCAGAGTGGTCTTCTGGCATCTTCTGCTCCATCCGGATCCTTCTCCAGTGCGCTGGGATGCTTCTCCAGTTTGTCGAGGTCCTCTTCCATCTGGGTTGCTCCTCGTTTGATGTGTGTTGTCTGCATTCCATTGGAGATTTTTCCCACATAGGCCTCACTGCATAATTTGGATATTCTCGGGCCTCGGCGCAATCTTCTCCTGGTCTATTATCAGCCTGTCCCGTCCAGAACCATACTCCTGCGGTCCAGTGCCTTCCTCTCCTGGTCCAGTATTGTCCGCTTCAGGTCAAATGCCTTCTTCTCCAGCTCTAGCGCCTTTCTCTCCTGGTCCAGTGCCTTCCTGTCCTGGTCCAGTGCCTCCAGCATAGTTCTGACCTCATCCGGTGTAGCCTGTTCCCGACCGGTATAGCCTTGTCCTCGTTCGGTACAGCTTCATCCCGGTCCAGTGCTGCCTCGTCCTGGTCCAATGCTGCTTTGTCCTCATTTGACCTAAAACTATTCAAACAAGGAATTGGTTCAATTGTGTCTACTCTGGGTTGGCTCCCCATGTCTAAGTCAGTCACAACTATAGGTTCTGTCTTTGTCTCTGTCTGTCGCTGTACTGTCCAAACTTGCTCTGTGTGTATCGTCAAGTCTGCGTATATATATAGGCGTAGTATATATAGATATATATATATATATATATATATATATATATATATATACGCCTATATATATATATATATATATATATATATATATACGCCTATACATATATACACAGATACATATATGTAACGTGCATGCATATTCACAACGACGTACATGTATATGTATGAAACATACATATACTCACACCTATCTATGTAACTATAGCTATACACGTATACATATACATATACTATACACATATACATATACATATAAACACATATATATACACATACATATATATACATATACATACACAATACATACATATATACATGTACATAAATGCTCAATATATATACATATTATATATATATATATACACGTATACAACTACATGTATACACATATACATATGTACATACATACAAACATACATGTAAATAAATAATATACATATATAACATACATATATGTATATATACATAAACATATATATATATATATATATATATATATTATATATATATATATATGTAAACTCGTATATATGTAAAGCAAACAAAATATTTATGAAGATGGATAATGCATATAAAATACAAGTGGACTTACATTACGTTGGTAGGTTACATCTAGAACATAAAAATAATATTAGAGTAGTTTGTACTTCCGAAAATACTTTTTCAACTCTTTTTACAAAATAAAATCAAATTTAACCCAAGAATCTTAAGTAATCTAGTTTATAAGCTTAATTGTCTAGATTGTAATTGCGTCTACATAGGTGAAACTAGTCAGAACCTGCACAAAAGAACATCTCAACACAAAAATAATTCTAAAAATAAAAATCAGTATAAAACACAATTAACAGATCATATTAATCAGCTCAAACATAACATTGATTTTTCCAATCCCACGATCCTACATTTCGAAAATAATTTATTTAAAAGACGATTTAGCGAAGGATGCTTAATATCTTTACACAAGGATACAGCCATAAATTTAAGAACTGACAACAATTCGCTTTGCAATGACTATAAAATAACTCTCGACCATTTTCAAAAACGCCACCATATCTGAATGAAGCGTGTATTTTTAATATTTTATTATTTTACAAAAAACATATGTCTGCCGGTCTTTTTACACTTTCTCAAAAAATTGTAAACACAATTCATTCAGTTTTTAGACGTTAGTCAATTTGTACACACTAGAATGTAAGCATAAAATTTTCAAAAAAATTAATTAGTTTAAATGTTCCAATTATTAATGGCCTGGTTTATCACAGTGTAATAGTGTAGTGTATTTTTGTATAATTAATTCCGTAAGTACTTATATATAAGTTATAACTTTATATTATTCCTCCTACATCATATAAATCTTTTAGTTTTCCACTGAATGACGGTCTCGATGAAGACCGAAACGTATGGATAAATAAATATTTCAAACTACTTTAGTTTTTTTTCTTTACTTGGTATTACTGCCCGATTTAAACAACTCATCAAAATATATCATCAACACCAAAATCACATATTTCAATTATATATATATATATATATATATATATAGGATATATATATCAATATATATATATATATATATATATAGATATTATATCAACACATGTATATGTATATATATATATATATGTACTCAAAATCAAACGGCTCTAAAGTAGCCACAATTAAAAGTAACTATGAAATTTACAACACAAAGAGAATAAAAAATAATAATATTTAGTAAA
>NW_020537646.1:59376519-59413877 GCF_003426905.1 Ctenocephalides felis | reverse complement strand
CGGATGACTCTATTAGTTTTTTAGACCTAAGAATTACTAAAATCATAGTAAACAATTCTGTCCTGACTGATTGGTATCAGAACCAACGTGGTCAGGAAGATATTTAAATTATTTGTCTTTTCATTCGCGTTCCATTAAATTTCTGTCATTATCTCTCTTATAGACAGGGCTATTTTACTAAGTAACAGTATGTTTTTTGGAAAAAAATTTGACCCTCATTCGTTCCGTTCTCAAAGACAATAGTTACCCTTCGCACTTGGTCAACAACATCATTAATAATAGATTAAATTATTTACAAACGAATTCTAATAATTCATTTTCACCTTCTTGTTCAAATTTAATAGCTTCCTCTTCCGCCCAATACAAAGGAACTATCTGTTTACCTTTTTTAAGCAATTTTTTGTATTTTTTAAAAAAGTTATTTTCTTCAGAAGGATTCCGATTAGTTTTTAGTTTTGATAATACCTTTAATTGCCTTTTTTCGGTTCTTAAGTCTGGAACCCCGTCTGATAGGGTCACCGATTCTGTTTACAGGTTGGATTGCAATGATAGCAACATGTGTTTATATTGGAGAAAGTTCCCAGTTTATTTATAAGAGAGTTAATCAACATATCTATAATTAGAAAAATCCAAACCAATTCAAAACGATGTTTTCAGATCATATGCTCAATCTCAATCACTCTTTTAACACTTCACATCCTGTTATTCTTTATATCGAAAAAAATAGCGACCTTAGAAAATTTGCTGAATTCTTTTTTATTTCATTAAATTCCTCCTCTTGTGTTAATAAACGCAATTCATCCCACCTTTTACATGATAGTTATCAGATTGTTATTGATTTTATTAAAAAAAACAAATTAATTTGCTATCTCTTTTATATTATTTTTTACAATATTGTTTTTTCTTGTTCTAACTTTTATATGGTTTGCTTTTTCCTTCTGATTAATTCCAGCTCAAACACTGTGTTCGATGCGTTTCGTGCCTCGAGCATATGTCCTTGATGCGTCCCCTCCCATTCCTATCAATACGCCTATTGAAATAATTCAGTCGAGTATGGTTTGCTCGGTATGGGCGTGTCTCTCGCTTCACAATGATGCATTTCATAACTTTTAGTCAAATTAGTTTTCAAATCTTTTAGTTATTCATAATTTTTTCTAAAAAAATGTTTTTCTCTAATATGTTATTAAGTTTAATTTTTAAAATAAATTTTTGTTGAGTGTTTTTGTCCTGTGGTGTGTATAATGTTTCTCTATGCTATAATTAATTTATATTGGTGTTTATATTAGTTAATAAAATTTTCAAATTGTTGTAGTTGCTGAATGATGACACGCATCTTGTGTCGAAACGTATAAATAAAAGTTTTTATACTTTATACCTTTTTATTTCGACGAATGGGCTGCTAGTTACTTTTAAATATATATATATATATAGATATATATATATATATATAGTATATATATATATATATATATATATATATATATATATACGCCTATACATATATACATATATGCAACGTGCATGCATATTCACAACGACGTACATATATATGTATAAACATACATATACTCACTATCTATGTAAAAAAAAAAAAGAAAACAAAATTTTCTCACGTCAGAAATTAGTTATTTTGTCGTACAAATTTATAATTATTTCCATCAGTTTTAATAAGTTACTAATAAGTCAGTGAGCTGAGTGATCCTCGCCTCTGGGTGCAGGTAGAATTTTTGTTAAAATGATCCCCATCAGAGGGGACATAGTGTCAAACAATGCTGGTGATGCAATCAATGAATCACACAATAATTTGAACACAACGCTATGTCCAGGTATATCAGATATAGCCCAAAACCCGCTGACCAGCTCATGCGACGGTATGACTAGTAAAGTAGAACCAGTGGCTGAACTGTCGCATATAATTCCGGAAAATGTCATTTTACAACGGAATGAGTCATTGAAGTGCCTTGAGAATCTGATAAATGAACTGCATATGATTGTCAAATCAAAGTCAAACATACTAAAGAGGTGAAAATAAAAACAGGCAACATAGCGGCCGTAATTAAAAGATTTATTGATTTAGACAACCAATTGTTAGAGGAAAAAGGCCGAACCACGGATGATACGGAAGTTATGATAAATGAAGTGCAATGTTGTGAGACAGCCCCTATAGAAAAAGTGTACGGCAGGACACAAGCAAAGCCACAAGAAACCGAAACTCACAACATATAAGCAATAATCAGGTGAATGAGAAAAATGGTTTGCCAAGACGTCAGACGATCATAGAAATATGTAATGAAGAAGAAATCGAGGTAAATGACTGGCATAAAGTTCAGCCGAGAAAACAGAAAAAAAAGGAAGCAAGGGTACATCTGTCAGAACAGGACTCTAACCATAAAATGATAAAAAATCATAGAATTTTTCCAAAACCAAATGCCTTATTAATCCGGCCGCACCGAAAAAGTTAATTATTCCGAAATATTACGTCGCATCAAACATGATGTCCCTGATGACAAGGTAAATACGACAGTAGACAAAATAAACAAAACCAGAAATGGAGACTTGTTGATAACTATTTCTAAGAAAAGTGAGGAGAAAGGCCAAGGACTGCAACAGATTATCGCAGGTGTGTTAAAGGATGAGGCCGAAGTTATTTATAAGGGGCACCAAGAAACTATAGAAATAAGGGATATTGATGTTGAAATCTCAAAATTGATATCCAGATAGCACTACAAAAAGCAACCGGGGGAGCCTGCAACACACCAGCAGAAGAAATTAGGCTTCGTAAGGCATATAGAGGTACCCAGATTGCTACTGTAGCTCTTCCAGCGGCAGTTGTACACGATCTGCTCAAAGCAAGTAGCAAAATACGAATTGGATGGGTCAACTGTCAAATTAAAATCATCAAGAAACCAATTCGATGTTTTAAATGCTGGCTATTCGGACATTATGGATCACAGTGCAAGAGCGAAGTGAATCGGACCAATCTATGCTTTAGATGTGGACAAGAAGGTCACAAATAGCCAACTGTATAAATGCAGCAAAATGTGCACTATGCGCTGAAAATGGAAACTCTGAATATGTAGCACATCATGCCGGCACTCACAGATGTCCTCTATATAGGAAGGCCATAGAGAAAATAATGAACGCAAAAGCATGAAGATAATACAGCTTAACATGAATCATTGTGAGGCTGCACACGACTTGCTTATGCAGACGGTAAGAGATATGAAAATTGATGTTGCCCTTTTATCAGAACCTTACAAACATCTAACTGATTGGCCATGGAAACGGACAGTACCACCAAAGCCGTTATTTGGTCCTGTGGCAAATTTTGTTTCCAAAATGTTGTTAACAATAGCAACGCTGGATTTGTCGCAGCATTATTAGATGGCATACATTTATACAGCTGTTACGCTCCACCTAGTCTTTCTTTGCCAGATTTTGTCGATTTTTTAGATCGTCTTGTGGAGGATGCAAAACGACACCACCCCGTAGCGATAGCCGGTGACTTTAACGCATGGGCGGTAGACTGGGGAAGTAGGAAGACTAATGCAAGAGGTAAAGCACTTTTGGAGGCCTTCAATACACTTGACGTGGTTTTACTTAATAGTGGTGATAAACCAACCTTTGAAAAGGGCAGTGCAAGCTCAATAATAGACCTTACTTTTGATAGCAATAGCCTCGTCAGAGGAATTTGCAATTGGGAGGTATTAGATATCTACACTGCTAGTGACCACAATGCAATCATCTGGGAAATATCAACAAATAGAAACATTAGTAGAAATGCGAAAATATCTAAAGCCATTGGGTGGAAAATAAATCTTTTGATGAAAGCGCCATGAGAGTTGCCTTAAATTGCAAACCTATAATTTCAGAACACGCAGATGAGCATACTAGAGAGCTGATGGAGAGAATAACCGAAGCCTGTGATATCAGTATGACTCGTAAACATGGCATAAATCAAAGACAATCTGCGCACTGGTGGACTGAAGAAATCAGCTCTCTTCGTAAAGAGTGCCTAAAGAAAAGAAGGATCTCTCAGCGTGGATATAGTCTCAGTAATTCTGCACAACTGGTAGTGGAATATAAACAAGCACGTAGACAACTAAATAAAGCTATCAAAGATAGTAAAGTTAGGTGCTGGAAAGAACTTTTGGATGAAGTCGAGGAAAATCCATGGGGAAGACCTTATAAGACTGTAATGTCTCGCCTCAAAAGCCAGCCAATACCTTCACCAACTTGCCCACGACTATTGAATAAAATAGTAACTACTTTTGTTTCCACGACAACCTAATTTGAACTACCAGGTAACACATGTAGAACAGAATAATATTCCACTTATAACACTGCAAGAACTGATGGAAGCTTTTCATCGCGTTGGTAATAGCAAGGCACCGGGATTAGATGGAATTCCTAATATTGCCTTGAAAACATCAATTATGACATCTCCGACAATGTTTCTTAATGCATATAATACATGCCTGAAAGAAGGGGTTTTTCCACGAAAATGGAAACAGCAAAGACTAGTGCTTATTCCCAAAGGAAAAAAACCCACCAGATGAACCATCATCCTACCGTCCAATATGCATGCTGGATACAGCGGGTAAAATTTTTGAAAGAATAATTCACCAAGGAATAGATGCAGTAGTTGATCCAATCCTAGCAGACAATCAGTATGGTTTTTGCAAAGGGCGATCAACTATCGATGCTATAAACTTGGTAGTTAATACCGCCAAGGAGGCAATTGCTGGAACCAGATGGAAGGGGGGTTCAAAAAAGTACTGCCTTGTAGCTACATTGGATATAAAAAATGCTTTCAATTCTGCAAACTGGGATTGCATTATGAATGCACTCCGTGACAAGAACGTGCCAGCATACCTATGCAATATAGTCGCAAGCTACTTTACAGACAGAATTCTAATGTACAATTCACGCGATGGTACAGAAGAATATAATATAACAGGAGGTGTGCCGCAGGGCTCTGTTCTAGGCCCTTTGCTGTGGAATATTATGTATGATGGCCTTTTGAGACTAGAGTTTCCAGAATGTGTGAAACTAGTAGCATATGCAGACGATGTTGACATAGTGGTTGTCTCCAAACAAATTGATGACATCGTAAGCCTATTCGATATTACATTCAGAAAAATTAATCGGTGGATGGGAACAATGAATCTCCAATTAGCACAACAAAGAAGTGAAGCTGTTCTTATCACTAGTAGGAAAAGAATTGAGACCATCAAGCTAAAGATAGGAAATCTTGAGATCACGTCAAAACCTCACATCTGTTACCTTGGCGTAATGCTTGATGCTCGTTTGAATTTCAATCAACAGGTGGAACACGTTAGTGCTAAGGCGTCAATAGTTAGGACGAAACTTGCTCGACTGATGCCTAATATTGGAGGTCCTAAACAAACCAGAAGGATATTACTATCGTCAGTTATTACTTCGGTGCTGACATATGGTATCTCCATATGGGGTGATGCTCTTAAATCTCAAAAATCGAGGAGAATGGCAGGGCCCTTATACCGTCTCAGTGCTATAAGAATTGCTTGCGCATTTCGCACAATATCGGCGGAAGCAGTGTGCGTCATTTCAGGAACTGTGCCTCTCTTAGTCTTAGCAGAGGAAAGACGGACAATTTACCATAGAAGACATCAACAGCTGTGTCCTGAAAAGTTAAGATTAGAAGAACGGCAGAACAGCATTGACTGATGGCAGCGACTGTGGGATGTCGCTGTAAAGGGCAGATGGACGCATCGTCTCATTCCTAACATCAAAGTCTGGCTAAGTCGCAAGCACGGCGAAGTAAACTATTATACTACGCAAATGCTATCGGGGCATGGCTGTTTTCGAGCCTACCTACACCGATTCAAGCACGATAGCTCGCCGGATTGCCCATATTGTTTGGGCGAAATCGAAGATGCTGAGCACGTGTTCTTCGTGTGCCCGCGATTTGGTGCTCTACGGGATGATGTGGAGGAGACATTGAGACGCACAATTACCCCAGGTAATGTTGTTGAAGTGATGCTGACAAGTGAAGCTGCTTGGAACGCTATAGACAGATTTGCGAGAGACGTTTTAATGGACCTGCGTTCTATAGAGAGAGAAAGGGCGAATGGGACTTCGCCCATTTAAAAGATAAGTATAATGTTTATGAATCATAACATTGTTTATAACAAGTTAAGAATTGTAACATTCTAGATCCTCCCCCCACGAAGTAATGCCTAACGGCGGTTTCCGTGGGGACCAGAGGCAGGGGCAAAGCTGAGGTTTTAGTCGGTATTATACCAGGGCGGTATCGAGTCCGACATACCCAGACAGAAGACCGGTCTGGGATGCATAAAAGCATTTCCTTCGCTATACAAAAAAAAAAAAAAAAACCTATCTATGTAACTATAGCTACACACGTATACATATACATATACGTATACACATATACATATTAGAAACATTAATTAAACGATTATTTATATAACCTCAATGTTTTGCTTGAAAAGTAATACACATATATATGATTATTCAATATAATAATAATGCACGTATACTTATCAATACTCTATTTAATCGTCAGGATATTATATAGTTATATTTACAGTAGGTCTTACTCCTTCGACGGTTCTATTAGAAAAAGGGCTTAATTCTAGGCATTTACAAACTAAGTGACACAATTCTCGCGCTCAAAAGTGCGTGAATTCGACGACCATAGAGTTGTTCTTCGTTACGCAATGGCAACGCGCGAACATTCAAAATGCGGCTAACACTCGGCCATCCTAAACCTTACTCGTCCTCGAGGAAGTAATCTCTGACGTTGTGGGCGACTCCTGGAATCTTTCTGTCTCAGATGGTCTCCTTCCAGTCCTACTTGATCTTCTCCCAGTCCTGTCCGGTCTTCTCCCAGTCCTGTCCCATCTTCTTCCAGTCCTGCCTGATCTCCTTCCAGTCCTGTCCGATCTTCTCCCCGTCCTGTGCCCTCTTCTCCCAGTCCAGAGTGGTCTTCTGGCATCTTCTGCTCCATCCGGATCCTTCTCCAGTGCGCTGGGATGCTTCTCCAGTTTGTCGAGGTCCTCTTCCATCTGGGTTGCTCCTCTGGTTTGATGTGTTTGTCTGCATTCCATTGAGATTTTTCCCACATAGGCCTCACTGCATAATTTGGATATTCTCGGGCCTCGGCGCAATCTTCTCCTGGTCTATTATCAGCCTGTCCCTGTCCAGCACCATACTCCTGCGGTCCAGTGCCTTCCTCTCCTGGTCCAGTATTGTCCGCTTCAGGTCAAATGCCTTCTTCTCCAGCTCTAGCGCCTTTCTCTCCTGGTCCAGTGCCTTCCTGTCCTGGTCCAGTGCCTCCAGCATAGTTCTGACCTCATCCGGTGTAGCCTGTTCCCGACCGGTATAGCCTTGTCCTCGTTCGGTACAGCTTCATCCCGGTCCAGTGCTGCCTCGTCCTGGTCCAATGCTGCTTTGTCCTCATTTGACCTAAAACTATTCAAACAAGGAATTGGTTCAATTGTGTCTACTCTGGGTTGGCTCCCCATGTCTAAGTCAGTCACAACTATAGGTTCTGTCTTTGTCTCTGTCTGTCGCTGTACTGTCCAAACTTGCTCTGTGTGTATCGTCAAGTCTGCGTATATATATAGGCGTATATATATATATATATATATATATATATATATATATATATATATATATATACGCCTATATATATATATATATATATATATATATATATATACGCCTATACATATATACACAGATACATATATGTAACGTGCATGCATATTCACAACGACGTACATGTATATGTATGAAACATACATATACTCACACCTATCTATGTAACTATAGCTATACACGTATACATATACATATACGTATACACATATACATATACATATAAACACATATATATACACATACATATATATACATATACATACACAATACATACATATATACATATGTACATAAATGCTCACATATATATACATATATATATATATATACACGTATACAACTACATGTATACACATATACATATGTACATACATACAAACATACATGTAAATAAATAATATACATATATACATACATATATGTATATATACATAAACATATATATATATATATATATATATATATATATATATATATATATATGTAAACTCGTATATATGTAAAGCAAACAAAATATTTATGAAGATGGATAATGCATATAAAATACAAGTGGACTTACATTACGTTGGTAGGTTACATCTAGAACATAAAAATAATATTAGAGTAGTTTGTACTTCCGAAAATACTTTTTCAACTCTTTTTACAAAATAAAATCAAAATTTAACCCAAGAATCTTAAGTAATCTAGTTTATAAGCTTAATTGTCTAGATTGTAATTGCGTCTACATAGGTGAAACTAGTCAGAACCTGCACAAAAGAACATCTCAACACAAAAATAATTCTAAAAATAAAAATCAGTATAAAACACAATTAACAGATCATATTAATCAGCTCAAACATAACATTGATTTTTCCAATCCCACGATCCTACATTTCGAAAATAATTTATTTAAAAGACGATTTAGCGAAGGATGCTTAATATCTTTACACAAGGATACAGCCATAAATTTAAGAACTGACAACAATTCGCTTTGCAATGACTATAAAATAACTCTCGACCATTTTCAAAAACGCCACCATATCTGAATGAAGCGTGTATTTTTAATATTTTATTATTTTACAAAAAACATATGTCTGCCGGTCTTTTTACACTTTCTCAAAAAATTGTAAACACAATTCATTCAGTTTTTAGACGTTAGTCAATTTGTACACACTAGAATGTAAGCATAAAATTTTCAAAAAAATTAATTAGTTTAAATGTTCCAATTATTAATGGCCTGGTTTATCACAGTGTAATAGTGTAGTGTATTTTTGTATAATTAATTCCGTAAGTACTTATATATAAGTTATAACTTTATATTATTTCCTCCTACATCATATAAAATCTTTTAGTTTTCCACTGAATGACGGTCTCGATGAAGACCGAAACGTATGGATAAATAAAATATTTCAAAACTACTTTAGTTTTTTTTCTTTACTTGGTATTACTGCCCGATTCTAAACAACTCATCAAAATATATCATCAACACCAAACTCACATATTTCAATATATATATATATATATATATATATATATATATATATATATATCAATATATATATATATATATATATATATATATATATCAACACATGTATATGTATATATATATATATGTACTCAAAATCAAACGGCTCTAAAGTAGCCACAATTAAAAGTAACTATAAATTTACAACACAAAGAGAATAAAAAATAATAATATTTAGTAAAAAACACAAAGTTAAATCTTGAGTTGAGAAGAAGTTGCGTCTTGAGTAGATGAGTGATTGATTCTAGAGTTGTGAAGAGGTTTCTCTTTAACGGAGAGGAGGAGTAAAAAGTCCTATTTCCAGCCCAGGATTTTACATGATTTAGTTGTTAATTTTGATGTTGAGATATATGAGTAAGGTCTTGTGGGGCGATACATCAAAAAATAAAAAGCAAAGATTTATAAATTAATCTTTAATTCCAAGCTTTTCGACATTCAATTTAATGTCATCATCTATGGATCTAAAAACAGTATGAAAAATTATTATATCTAGCTAATTATAATATATGTGGATTGGTATAGTAGCTATAAAATAAGAGAAAAATTAACAAAACAGCAACACTTAACAACAAACAAAATGTAAAAGATAAGAAAGGTAATAGAGACTAGATATTAAATAAATAAAAAAGAAAAAAGAATATAGGCATAAATATACAAGCACACATATACATTTATATACTCATATAAACCTATGCATATATATATATATATATATATATATATATATATATATATATATATATATATATATATATATATATATATATATATATATATATATATATATATATATATATATACGCCTATACATATATACTCATATATGCAACGAGCATGCATATTCACAACGACGTACATGTATATGTATGAAACATACATATACTCACACCTATCTATGTAACTATAGCTATACACGTATACATATACATATACGTATACACATATACATATACATATAAACATATATATATATATATATATATATATATATATATACACATACATATATATATATACATATACATACACAATAAATACATATATACATATGTACATACATTCTCACATATATATACATACATATATATACATATATATGTATTAACAAAGTCTAATAATCGGGCATAACATCAATAAAAAACATGAATTTCTTTCAAAAATTTATTTTAAATCCATACGTTTCGGCTATAATCCTAGCCTTCATTCAGTGGAAACTAAAAATAAAATTAAAAACTAAAACAATTGATTTGGAGTGAAAAGAAAAAAATAAAATAGTAATTAGTACTTACAAATAGTTGATCTTAGTGTTAAATTGGAAAATTTTAATAATCCATGGTATTAGGATATGGTAATGCACTACACTATGTATTATAAACATTAACTTGAAATTACACAATATTTTCACAAAATACTGATTTGAAAAAAATCACAAATGGATAGTGTGTTATTCGTATACTGGTTGAAGATGTAATGGAGAAAGACATTTTTTAAAATATTTTTACCAAGATTCTGCACATGTGTGGAACGAATTGTAAAACCCTTGCGCGAACGCTTTTATTGTTTTATAAGAAATTTGGAAATGTTATCTAAATAGAAGAGATTTGTGTCGCACAGCGTGTTGAGTTCATTCCGTTTATTTATTGTTTTATTGTTATAAATAGTTAAAAAAGATCCCTCTATAATTCTTCGTTTAAATAAATTTTGTTCAAATTGTAGTATAGTCGGATTAGAAAAGTCCATATTGTGTTTTAAAGTGTATATATGGTCTGCAAGAACAGTTTTGAATTGTTTGGGGTTTTTTGAATTGTTTTTGTGTTGTTGTAACCGTTTATTGAGGTTCTGGCTAGTTTCTCCTATGTAAATTAAATTACAGTCTAAACAATTTATTTGATAGACGAGATTTCTGAGTCGTTCAATATTAAATGGGGTTTTTGTCTTGGTAAAAATGGTCTCCTGCTACTTGTCGTAATTTTAACTTTATTAAATTGCTTAGTAATTTAGAATATGGGTTACAACAAATTAAAGATCCGAAAACTAAAATCCACACTAGAAATCTTTTTTGTAAAAAATTCATTCAACATATCAATTCCTTTAATACTAAAAATACAACTTACGATAATATTCTTAGAGACCTTAAAGCATGCAAAATATTACAACTACTAGCACTATTTTTACCAAGACAAAAACCCCATTTAATATTGAACGACTCAGAAATCTCGTCTATCAAATAAATTGTTTAGACTGTAATTTAATTTACATAGGAGAAACTAGCCAGAACCTCAATAAACGGTTACAACAACACAAAAACAATTCAAAAAACCCCAAACAATTCAAAACTGTTCTTGCAGACCATATATACACTTTAAAACACAATATGGACTTTTCTAATCCGACTATACTACAATTTGAACAAAATTTATTTAAACGAAGAATTATAGAGGGATCTTTTTTAACTATTTATAACAATAAGACAATAAATAAACGGAATGAACTCAACACGCTGTGCGACACAAATCTCTTCTATTTAGATAACATTTCCAAATTTCTTACAAAACAATAAAAGCGTTCGCGCAAGGGTTTTACAATTCGTTCCACACATGTGCAGAATCTTGGTAAAAATATTTTAAAAAATGTCTTTCTCCATTACATCTTCAACCAGTATACGAATAACACACTATCCATTTGTGATTTTTTTCAAATCAGTATTTTGTGAAAATATTGTGTAATTTCAAGTTAATGTTTATAATACATAGTGTAGTGCATTACCATATCCTAATACCATGGATTATTAAAATTTTCCAATTTAACACTAAGATCAACTATTTGTAAGTACTAATTACTATTTTATTTTTTTCTTTTCACTCCAAATCAATTGTTTTAGTTTTTAATTTTATTTTTAGTTTCCACTGAATGAAGGCTAGGATTATAGCCGAAACGTATGGATTTAAAATAAATTTTTGAAAGAAATTCATGTTTTTTATTGATGTTATGCCCGATTATTAGACTTTGTTAATACATATGTCAACATCAAATTCAGAATCATACAAAATACATATATATATATATATATATATATATATATATATATATATATACGTATACAACTACATGTATACACATATACATATGTACATACATACAAACATACATGTGAATAAATAATATACATATATATATATATATACATATATACATACATATACGTATATATACATAAACATATAAATATATATATATATATATATATATATATATATATATATATATGTGTGTGTAAACTCGTATATATGTAAAGCAAACAAAATACTTATGAAGATGGATAATGCATATAAAATACAAGTGGACTTACATTACGTTGGTAGCTTACATCTAGAGAAGTGTACACAACACTAGAAATTAGCACTAACATTTATACAACTAACTTGTCAACAACATGCATTTTTTATAATTTTTTGTGTGATGTAAAAAGAAAAATGATTGGATTGAAGGTTTTATTTGAATAAAAGTGTAAGTAAAGTTAGGTAATTTTTGCCACGACTTCTGTACTTTGCGCGTTCCGAGGCTTATGTGAGCGACACACGTGTTTTGAAAGATTTTTAAGGGTTATTCAAGGATTGTTATAAGTGGGTAGGTAAAAAAAACGGTTGAAGTTGAAACTAGCTGTAAGTGGAATTCTGTCTTAGGGCAATTAATGCATCGTGCCTTAAGGCAAATTGCTGAAACTTCCCGTACCAAAAATGATTATTTTTTTAAAAACCATTAGCATTTTTGAAAAAATTTTACTTCGAAAAAATAAGATTTTTGAGAAACTATAAATTGGACAAAAAATTACTTTTTTTTGAAAAAAAAAAAATTAAAGAAATAAATTTTTTTTTAAACATTTTTTTTGAGATTTTTTTTTTTATTTTGACATATTTTGGAAGATCTAAACTTTTTTTCAAAGCAATCGTACTGCTTTAACTGCATAAAGACAAAATATCAAAGCGCGTAAGCGCCGCGTCGCCGTCTAACGCGTAAACATTGGTACGGAACCCATAGGAATGTAAACCAAATTTATACTTATTGTTAAAATCTCTAAAAAATATCTGATAATTTGATGTGCATATGTCTAATGATCATTTTTGACCGCCAAATGGCATTTTTTTTTACTTTTTTCATTAGATCTCCGAAACCGCTAGACCTGCCTTCATGAAAATTTGATCGGTCCTTCACCTTGTCAATACAAGTAAAACGTTTTTTGAATTATTAAAATCGGACCCTCCGTTCTCTTAAAAACTGAGTTACCGTTTTTGGCACTTTTTGCCCCGTATCTTCGGAACAGCTAGACCTGCCTTCGCCAAAAACTAATCAGCACGTCTCTTTATCAATACGAATCGAATATTCTTTGAATTATTCAAATCGGTTGATCGGTGTTCCCAAAATCGTCGACGAAAATTTGTATCCGCACATACATACAAACACACACACACACACACACACACGCATACATCCATTTTTTCTAAGGTATGCCAAAATATTCAGAAACCTTTGAAACGTCGAGAAATGCAAAAATTTTCATTTTCGATTTTTTTGCGATTACTATAACTTGCCCTACGGGAAGTTAACTAGTAATGTTAGGCTTGGTTTGTATGGTTAAAAATCTGTTTATTGATTTCAGACGATAGTTTAAAATTTAATTTTGCTATTAGCTTAAACTGTGATAAAATATAGGTGCCATAGTGTTTTTTGATGAAAAAATAGAATTAGGTATTAGAAGAAAAGTTATTGGTAGTGAGACGTCCTGATTTAGCATTCTTAGCAATGGTCAGTGTGGGTTGCATAGCGTATGTCATAATAAATGAGTACAGAAGATGGAAAGAGTGATAACAATTAGTTCTTAGTTACAAGTAAGAAGTATAAATGTTCGAGCGTACAAAGAAGAGAAAAACTTAAAAAAAAAATTAGTAAGGAAAATAATAAAGTTAAAACATAACAGTGTTGAATTATGAATAATACAAAACTAAATATAGCTAGGAGACATAAAAAATGCGAACAAAAACATCAATATATATATATATATATATATATATATATATATATATATATATATATATATACATCAACACATGTATATGTATATACATACTCAAATACAAACGGCTCTAAAGTAGCCACAATTAAAAGTAACTATAAATTTACAACACAAAGAGAATAAAAAATAATAATATTTAGTAAAAAACACAAAGTTAAATCTTGAGTTGAGAAGAAGTTGCGTCTTGAGTAGATGAGTGATTGATTCTAGAGTTGTGAAGAGGTGTTTCTCTTTAACGGAGAGAAGGAGTAAAAAGTCCTATTTCCAGCCCAGGATTTTATATGATTTAGTTGTTAATTTTGATGTTGAAATATATGAGTAAGGTCTTGTGGGGCGATACATAAAAAAAATAAAAAGCAAAGATTTATAAATTAATCTTTAATTCCAAACCTTTCGACATTAAATTTAATGTCATCATCAGTGGATCTAAAAACAGTATGAAAAATAAGTATATCTAGGTAATTATAATATATGTGGATTGGTATAGTAGCTATAAATTAAGAAAAAAATTAACAAAACAGCAGCACTTAAAAACAAACAAAATGTAAAAGAGTAGAAAGGTAATAGAGACTAGATATTAAATAAATAAAAAAGGAAAAAGAATATAGGCATAAATATATAAGCACACATATACATTTATATACTTATTTAAACCTACGCATATATATATATATATATATATATATATATATATATATATATATATATATATATATATATATATATATATATATATACGCCTATACATATATACACATATACATATATGCAACGTGCATGCATATTCACAACGACGTACATGTATATGTATGAATTTTCATTCGCGTTCCATTAAAATTTCTGTCATTATCTCTTTTATAGACAGGGCTATTTTACTAAGTAACAGTATGTTTTGGGAAAAAAATTTGACCCTCATTCGTTCCGTTCTCAAAGACAATAGTTACCCTTCGCACTTGGTCAACAACATCATTAATAATAGATTAAATTATTTACAAACGAATTCTAATAATTCATTTTCACCTTCTTGTTCAAATTTAATAGCGTCCTCTTCCGCCCAATACAAAGGAACTATCTGTTTACCTTTTTTAAGCAATTTTTTGTATTTTTTAAAAAAGTTATTTTCTTCAGAAGGATTCCGATTAGTTTTTAGTTTTGATAATACCTTTAATTGCCTTTTTTCGGTTCTTAAGTCTGGAACCCCGTCTGATAGGGTCACCGATTCTGTTTACAGGTTGGATTGCAATGATAGCAACATGTGTTATATTGGAGAAAGTTCCCAGTATATTTATAAGAGATTTAATCAACATATCTATAATTAGAAAAATCCAAACCAATTCAAAACGATGTTTTCAGATCATATGCTCAATCTCAATCACACTTTTAACACTTCACATCCTGTTATTCTTTATATCGAAAAAAATAGTGACCTTAGAAAATTTGTTGAATTCTTTTTTATTTCATTAAATTCCTCCTCTTGTGTTAATAAACGCAATTCATCCCACCTTTTACATGATAGTTATCAGATTGTTATTGATTTTATTAAAAAAACAAAAAATTAATTTGCTATCTCTTTTATATTATTTTTTACAATATTGTTTTTTCTTGTTCTAACTTTTATATGGTTTGCTTTTTCCTTCTGATTAATTCCAGCTCAAACACTGTGTTCGATGCGTTTCGTGCCTCGAGCATATGTCCTTGATGCGTCCCCTCCCATTCCTATCAATACGCCTATTGAAATAATTCAGTCGAGTATGGTTGCTCGGTATGGGCGTGTCTCTCGCTTCACAATGATGCATTTCATAACTTTTAGTCAAATTAGTTTTCAAATCTTTTAGTTATTCATAATTTTTTCTAAAAAAATGTTTTTCTCTAATATGTTATTAAGTTTAATTTTTAAAATAAATTTTTGTTGAGTGTTTTTGTCCTGTGGTGTGTATAATGTTTCTCTATGCTATAATTAATTTATATTGGTGTTTATATTAGTTAATAAAATTTTCAAATTGTTGTAGTTGCTGAATGATGACACGCATCTTGTGTCGAAACGTATAAATAAAAGTTTTTATACTTTATATCTTTTTTATTTCGACGAATGGGCTGCTAGTTACTTTTAAATATGTTTCAACGTCGAAAAAACTATCAAGATATATATATATATATATATATATATATATATATATATATATATACGCCTATACATATATACATATATGCAACGTGCATGCATATTCACAACGACGTACATATATATGTATAAAACATACATATACTCACACCTATCTATGTAAAAAAAAAAGAAAACAAAATTTTCTCACGTCAGAAATTAGTTATTTTGTCGTACAAAATTTATAATTAGTTCCATCAGTTTTAATAAGGTACTAATAAGTCAGTGAGCTGAGTGATCCTCGCCTCTGGGTGCAGGTAGAATTTTTGTTAAAATGATCCCCATCAGAGGGGACATAGTGTCAAACAATGCTGGTGATGCAATCAATGAATCACACAATAATTTGAACACAACGCTATGTCCAGGTATATCAGATATAGCCCAAAACCCGCTGACCAGCTCATGCGACGGTATGACTAGTAAAGTAGAACCAGTGGCTGAACTGTCGCATATAATTCCGGAAAATGTCATTTTACAACGGAATGAGTCATTGAAGTGCCTTGAGAATCTGATAAATGAACTGCATATGATTGTCAAATCAAAGTCAAACATACTAAAGAGGTGAAAATAAAAACAGGCAACATAGCGGCCGTAATTAAAAGATTTATTGATTTAGACAACCAATTGTTAGAGGAAAAAGGCCGAACCACGGATGATACGGAAGTTATGATAAATGAAGTGCAATGTTGTGAGACAGCCCCTATAAAAAAAGTGTACGGCAGGACACAAGCAAAGCCACAAGAAACCGAAACTCACAACATATAAGCAATAATCAGGTGAATGAGAAAAATGGTTTGCCAAGACGTCAGACGATCATAGAAATATGTAATGAAGAAGAAATCGAGGTAAATGACTGGCATAAAGTTCAGCCGAGAAAACAGAAAAAAAAGGAAGCAAGGGTACATCTGTCAGAACAGGACTCTAACCATAAAATGATAAAAAATCATAGAATTTTTCCAAAACCAAATGCCTTATTAATCCGGCCGACCGAAAAAGTTAATTATTCCGAAATATTACGTCGCATCAAACATGATGTCCCTGATGACAAGGTAAATACGACAGTAGACAAAATAAACAAAACCAGAAATGGAGACTTGTTGATAACTATTTCTAAGAAAAGTGAGGATAAAAACCAAGGACTGCAACAGATTATCGCAGGTGTGTTAAAGGATGAGGCCGAAGTTATTTATAAGGGGCACCAAGAAACTATAGAAATAAGGGATATTGATGTTGAAATCTCAAAAATTGATATCCAGATAGCACTACAAAAAGCAACCGGGGGAGCCTGCAACACACCAGCAGAAGAAATTAGGCTTCGTAAGGCATATAGAGGTACCCAGATTGCTACTGTAGCTCTTCCAGCGGCAGTTGTACACGATCTGCTCAAAGCAAGTAGCAAAATACGAATTGGATGGGTCAACTGTCAAATTAAAATCATCAAGAAACCAATTCGATGTTTTAAATGCTGGCTATTCGGACATTATGGATCACAGTGCAAGAGCGAAGTGAATCGGACCAATCTATGCTTTAGATGTGGACAAGAAGGTCACAAAATAGCCAACTGTATAAATGCAGCAAAATGTGCACTATGCGCTGAAAATGGAAACTCTGAATATGTAGCACATCATGCCGGCACTCACAGATGTCCTCTATATAGGAAGGCCATAGAGAAAATAATGAACGCAAAAGCATGAAGATAATACAGCTTAACATGAATCATTGTGAGGCTGCACACGACTTGCTTATGCAGACGGTAAGAGATATGAAAATTGATGTTGCCCTTTTATCAGAACCTTACAAACATCTAACTGATTGGCCATGGAAACGGACAGTACCACCAAAGCCGTTATTTGGTCCTGTGGCAAATTTTGTTTCCAAAATGTTGTTAACAATAGCAACGCTGGATTTGTCGCAGCATTATTAGATGGCATACATTTATACAGCTGTTACGCTCCACCTAGTCTTTCTTTGCCAGATTTTGTCGATTTTTTAGATCGTCTTGTGGAGGATGCAAAACGACACCACCCCGTAGCGATAGCCGGTGACTTTAACGCATGGGCGGTAGACTGGGGAAGTAGGAAGACTAATGCAAGAGGTAAAGCACTTTTGGAGGCCTTCAATACACTTGACGTGGTTTTACTTAATAGTGGTGATAAACCAACCTTTGAAAAGGGCAGTGCAAGCTCAATAATAGACCTTACTTTTGATAGCAATAGCCTCGTCAGAGGAATTTGCAATTGGGAGGTATTAGATATCTACACTGCTAGTGACCACAATGCAATCATCTGGGAAATATCAACAAATAGAAACATTAGTAGAAATGCGAAAATATCTAAAGCCATTGGGTGGAAAATAAAATCTTTTGATGAAAGCGCCATGAGAGTTGCCTTAAATTGCAAACCTATAATTTCAGAACACGCAGATGAGCATACTAGAGAGCTGATGGAGAGAATAACCGAAGCCTGTGATATCAGTATGACTCGTAAACATGGCATAAATCAAAGACAATCTGCGCACTGGTGGACTGAAGAAATCAGCTCTCTTCGTAAAGAGTGCCTAAAGAAAAGAAGGATCTCTCAGCGTGGATATAGTCTTAGTAATTCTGCACAACTGGTAGTGGAATATAAACAAGCACGTAGACAACTAAATAAAGCTATCAAAGATAGTAAAGTTAGGTGCTGGAAAGAACTTTTGGATGAAGTCGAGGAAAATCCATGGGGAAGACCTTATAAGACAGTAATGTCTCGCCTCAAAAGCCAGCCAATACCTTCACCAACTTGCCCACGACTATTGAATAAAATAGTAACTACTTTGTTTCCACGACAACCTAATTTGAACTACCAGGTAACACATGTAGAACAGAATAATATTCCACTTATAACACTGCAAGAACTGATGGAAGCTTGTCATCGCGTTGGTAATAGCAAGGCACCGGGATTAGATGGAATTCCTAATATTGCCTTGAAAACATCAATTATGACATCTCCGACAATGTTTCTTAATGCATATAATACATGCCTGAAAGAAGGGGTTTTTCGACGAAAATGGAAACAGCAAAGACTAGTGCTTATTCCCAAAGGAAAAAAACCACCAGATAAACCATCATCCTACCGTCCAATATGCATGCTGGATACAGCGGGTAAAATTTTTTAAAGAATAATTCACCAAGGAATAGATGCAGTAGTTGATCCAATCCTAGCAGACAATCAGTATGGTTTTTGCAAAGGGCGATCAACTATCGATGCTATAAACTTGGTAGTTAATACCGCCAAGGAGGCAATTGCTAGAACCAGATGGAAGGGGGGTTCAAAAAAGTACTGCCTTGTAGCTACATTGGATATAAAAAATGCTTTCAATTCTGCAAACTAGGATTGCATTATGAATGCACTCCGTGACAAGAACGTGCCAGCATACCTATGCAATATAGTCGCAAGCTACTTTACAGACAGAATTCTAATGTACAATTCACGCGATGGTACAGAAGAATATAATATAACAGGAGGTGTGCCGCAGGGCTCTGTTCTAGGCCCTTTGCTGTGGAATATTATGTATGATGGCCTTTTGAGACTAGAGTTTCCAGAATGTGTGAAACTAGTAGCATATGCAGACGATGTTGACATAGTGGTTGTCTCCAAACAAATTGATGACATCGTAAGCCTATTCCATATTACATTCAGAAAAATTAATCGGTGGATGGGAACAATGAATCTCCAATTAGCACAACAAAAAAGTGAAGCTGTTCTTATCACTAGTAGGAAAAGAATTGAGACCATCAAGCTAAAGATAGGAAATTTTGAGATCACGTCAAAACCTCACATCTGTTACCTTGGCGTAATGCTTGATGCTCGTTTGAATTTCAATCAACAGGTGGAACACGTTAGTGCTAAGGCGTCAATAGTTACGACGAAACTTGCTCGACTGATGCCTAATATTGGAGGTCCTAAACAAACCAGAAGGATATTACTATCGTCAGTTATTACTTCGGTGCTGACATATGGTATCTCCATATGGGGTGATGCTCTTAAATCTCAAAAATCGAGGAGAATGGCAGGGCCCTTATACCGTCTCAGTGCTATAAGAATTGCTTGCGCATTTCGCACAATATCGGCGGAAGCAGTGTGCGTCATTTCAGGAACTGTGCCTCTCTTAGTCTTAGCAGAGGAAAGACGGACAATTTACCATAGAAGACATCAACAGCTGTGTCCTGAAAAGTTAAGATTAGAAGAACGGCAGAACAGCATTGACCGATGGCAGCAACTGTGGGATGTCGCTGTAAAGGGCAGATGGACGCATCGTCTCATTCCTAACATCAAAGTCTGGCTAAGTCGCAAGCACGGCGAAGTAAACTATTATACTACGCAAATGCTATCGGGGCATGGCTGTTTTCGAGCCTACCTACACCGATTCAAGCACGATAGCTCGCCGGATTGCCCATATTGAGCACGTGTTCTTCGTGTGCCCGCGATTTGGTGCTCTACGGGATGATGTGGAGGAGACATTGAGACGCACAATTACCCCAGGTAATGTTGTTGAAGTGATGCTGACAAGTGAAGCTGCTTGGAACGCCATAGACAGATTTGCGAGAGACGTTTTAATGGACCTGCGTTCTATAGAGAGAGAAAGGGCGAATGGGACTTCGCCCATTTAAAAGATAAGTATAATGTTTATGAATCATAACATTGTTTATAACAAGTTAAGAATTGTAACATTCTAGATCCTCCCCCCACGAAGTAATGCCTAACGGCGGTTTCCGTGGGGACCAGAGGCAGGGGCAAAGCGGAGGTTTTAGTCGGTATTATACCAGGGCGGTATCGAGTCCGACATACCCAGACAGAAGACCGGTCTGGGATGCATAAAAGCATTTCCTTCGCTATACAAAAAAAAAAAAAACCTATCTATGTAACTATAGCTACACACGTATACATATACATATACGTATACACATATACATATTAGAAACATTAATTAAACGATTATTTATATAACCTCAATGTTTCGCTTGAAAAGTAATACACATATATATGATTATTCAATATAATAATAATGCACGTATACTTATCAATACTCTATTTAATCGTCAGGATATTATATAGTTATATTTACAGTAGGTCTTACTCCTTCGACGGTTCTATTAGAAAAAGGGCTTAATTCTAGGCATTTACAAACTAAGTGACACAATTCTCGCGCTCAAAAGTGCGTGAATTCGACGACCATAGAGTTGTTCTTCGTTACGCAATGGCAACGCGCGAACATTCAAAATGCGGCTAACACTCGGTCATCCTAAACCTTACTCGTCCTCGAGGAAGTAATCTCTGACGTTGTGGGCGACTCCTGGAATCTTCCTGTCTCAGATGGTCTCCTTCCAGTCCTACTTGATCTTCTCCCAGTCCTGTCCGGTCTTCTCCCAGTCCTGTCCCATCTTCTTCCAGTCCTGTCTGATCTCCTTCCAGTCCTGTCCGATCTTCTCCCCGTCCTGTGCCCTCTTCTCCCAGTCCAGAGTGGTCTTCTGGCATCTTCTGCTCCATCCGGATCCTTCTCCAGTGCGCTGGGATGCTTCTCCAGTTTGTCGAGGTCCTCTTCCATCTGGGTTGCTCCTCTGGTTTGATGTGTTTGTCTGCATTCCATTGAGATTTTTCCCACATAGGCCTCATCTGCATAATTTGGATATTCTCGGGCCTCGGCGCAATCTTCTCCTGGTCTATTATCAGCCTGTCCCTGTCCAGCACGATACTCCTGCGGTCCAGTGCCTTCCTCTCCTGGTCCAGTATTGTCCGCTTCAGGTCAAATGCCTTCTTCTCCAGCTCTAGCGCCTTTCTCTCCTGGTCCAGTGCCTTCCTGTCCTGGTCCAGTGCCTCCAGCATAGTTCTGACCTCATCCGGTGTAGCCTGTTCCCGACCGGTATAGCCTTGTCCTCGTTCGGTACAGCTTCATCCCGGTCCAGTGCTGCCTCGTCCTGGTCCAATGCTGCTTTGTCCTCATTTGACCTAAAACTATTCAAACAAGGAATTGGTTCAATTGTGTCTACTCTGGGTTGGCTCCCCATGTCTAAGTCAGTCACAACTATAGGTTCTGTCTTTGTCTCTGTCTGTCGCTGTACTGTCCAAACTTGCTCTGTGTGTATCGTCAAGTCTGCGTATATATATAGGCGTATATATATATATATATACGCCTATATATATATATATATATATATATATATATATACGCCTATACATATATACACATATACATATATGTAACGTGCATGCATATTCACAACGACGTACATGTATATGTATGAAACATACATATACTCACACCTATCTATGTAACTATAGCTATACACGTATACATATACATATACGTATACACATATACATATACATATAAACACATATATATACACATACATATATATACATATACATACACAATACATACATATATACATATGTACATAAATGCTCACATATATATACATATATATATATATATATATATATATATATACACGTATACAACTACATGTATACACATATACATATGTACATACATACAAACATACATGTAAATAAATAATATACATATATACATACATATACGTATATATACATAAACATATATATATATATATATATATATATATATATATATATATATATATATATATATATATATATATATATATATGTAAACTCGTATATATGTAAAGCAAACAAAATATTTATGAAGATGGATAATGCATATAAAATACAAGTGGACTTACATTACGTTGGTAGGTTACATCTAGAACATAAAAATAATATTAGAGTAGTTTGTACTTCCGAAAATACTTTTTTAACTCTTTTTACAAAATAAAATCAAAATTTAACCCAAGAATCTTAAGTAATCTAGTTTATAAGCTTAATTGTCTAGATTGTAATTGCGTCTACATAGGTGAAACTAGTCAGAACCTGCACAAAAGAACATCTCAACACAAAAATAATTCTAAAAATAAAAATCAGTATAAAACACAATTAACAGATCATATTAATCAGCTCAAACATAACATTGATTTTTCCAATCCCACGATCCTACATTTCGAAAATAATTTATTTAAAAGACGATTTAGCGAAGGATGCTTAATATCTTTACACAAGGATACAGCCATAAATTTAAGAACTGACAACAATTCGCTTTGCAATGACTATAAAATAACTCTCGACCATTTTCAAAAACGCCACCATATCTGAATGAAGCGTGTATTTTTAATATTTTATTATTTTACAAAAAACATATGTCTGCCGGTCTTTTTACACTTTCTCAAAAAATTGTAAACACAATTCATTCAGTTTTTAGACGTTAGTCAATTTGTACACACTAGAATGTAAGCATAAAATTTTCAAAAAAATTAATTAGTTTAAATGTTCCAATTATTAATGGCCTGGTTTATCACAGTGTAATAGTGTAGTGTATTTTTGTATAATTAATTCCGTAAGTACTTATATATAAGTTATAACTTTATATTATTTCCTCCTACATCATATAAAGTCTTTTAGTTTTCCACTGAATGACGGTCTCGATGAAGACCGAAACGTATGGATAAATAAAATATTTCAAAACTACTTTAGTTTTTTTTCTTTACTTGGTATTACTGCCCGATTCTAAACAACTCATCAAAATATATCATCAACACCAAAATAACATATTTCAATATATATATATATATATATATATATATATATATATATATCAATATATATATATATATATATATATATATATATCAACACATGTATATGTATATATATATATATATATATATATACTCAAAATCAAACGCCTCTAAAGTAGCCACAATTAAAAGTAACTATGAATTTACAACACAAAGAGAATAAAAAATAATAATATTTAGTAAAAAACACAAAGTTAAATCTTGAGTTGAGAAGAAGTTGCGTCTTGAGTAGATGAGTGATTGATTCTAGAGTTGTGAAGAGGTTTCTCTTTAACGGAGAGGAGGAGTAAAAAGTCCTATTTCCAGCCCAGGATTTTACATGATTTAGTTGTTAATTTTGATGTTGAGATATATGAGTAAGGTCTTGTGGGGCGATACATCAAAAAATAAAAAGCAAAGATTTATAAATTAATCTTTAATTCCAAGCTTTTCGACATTCAATTTAATGTCATCATCAATGGATCTAAAAACAGTATGAAAAATTATTATATCTAGGTAATTATAATATATGTGGATTGGTATTGTAGCTATAAAATAAGAGAAAAATTAACAAAACAGCAACACTTAACAACAAACAAAATGTAAAAGATAAGAAAGGTAATAGAGACTAGATATTAAATAAATAAAAAAGAAAAAAGAATATAGGCATAAATATACAAGCACACATATACATTTATATACTCATATAAACCTATGCATATATATATATATATATATATATACATATATATATATATATATATATATATATATATATATATATATATATATATATATATATACGCCTATACATATATACTCATATATGCAACGAGCATGCATATTCACAACGACGTACATGTATATGTATGAAACATACATATACTCACACCTATCTATGTAACTATAGCTATACACGTATACATATACATATACGTATACACATATACATATACATATAAACATATATATATATATATATATATATATATATATATATATATATATATATATATATATATACATATACATACACAATAAATACATATATACATATGTACATACATTCTCACATATATATACATACATATATATATATATATATATATATATATATATATACGTATACAACTACATGTATACACATATACATATGTACATACATACAAACATACATGTGAATAAATAATATACATATATATATATATATATATATATATATATATATACATATATACATATATATACATATATATATATAAACATATAAATATATATATATATATATATATATATATATATATATATATGTGTAAACTCGTATATATGTAAAGCAAACAAAATACTTATGAAGATGGATAATGCATATAAAATACAAGTGGACTTACATTACGTTGGTAGCTTACATCTAGAGAAGTGTACACAACACTAGAAATTAGCACTAACATTTATACAACTAACTTGTCAACAACATGCATTTTTTATAATTTTTTGTATGATGTAAAAAGAAAAATGATAGTTTTATTTGAATAAAAGTGTAAGTAAAGTTAGGTAATTTTTGCCACGACTTCTGTACTTTGCGCGTTCCGAGGCTTATGTGAGCGACACACGTGTTTTGAAAGATTTTTAAGGGTCATTCAAGGATTGTTATAAGTGGGTAGGTAAAAAAAACGGTTGAAGTTGAAACTAGCTGTAAGTGGAATTCTGTCTTAGGGCAATTAATGCATCGTGCCTTAAGGCAAATTGCTGAAACTTCCCGTACCAAAAATGATTATTTTTTTAAAAACCATTAGCATTTTTGAAAAAATTTTACTTCGAAAAAATAAGATTTTTGAGAAACTATAAATTGGACAAAAAATTACTTTTTTTTGAAAAAAAAAATTAAAGAAATAAATTTTTTTTTAAACATTTTTTTTGAGAATTTTTTTTTTATTTTGACATATTTTGGAAGATCTAAACTTTTTTTCAAAGCAATCGTACTGCTTTAACTGCATAAGGACAAAATATCAAAGCGCGTAAGCGCCGCGTCGCCGTCTAACGCGTAAACATTGGTACGGAACCCATAGGAATGTAAACCAAATTTATACTTATTGTTAAAATCTCTAAAAAATATCTGATAATTTGATGGGCATATGTCTAATGATCATTTTTGACCGCCAAATGGCATTTTTTTTTACTTTTTTCATTAGATCTCCGAAACCGCTAGACCTGCCTTCATGAAAATTTGATCGGTCCTTCACCTTGTCAATACAAGTAAAACGTTTTTTGAATTATTAAAATCGGACCCTCCGTTCTCTTAAAAACTGAGTTACCGTTTTTGGCACTTTTTGCCCCGTATCTTCGGAACAGCTAGACCTGCCTTCGCCAAAAACTAATCAGCACGTCTCTTTATCAATACGAATCGAATATTCTTTGAATTATTCAAATCGGTTGATCGGTGTTCCCAAAATCGTCGACGAAAATTTGTATCCGCACATACATACAAACACACACACACACACACACACACGCATACATCCATTTTTTCTAAGGTATGCCAAAATATTCAGAAACCTTTGAAACGTCGAGAAATGCAAAAATTTTCATTTTCGATTTTTTTGCGATTACTATAACTTGCCCTACGGGAAGTTAACTAGTAATGTTAGGCTTGGTTTGTATGGTTAAAAATCTGTTTATTGATTTCAGACGATAGTTTAAAATTTAATTTTGCTATTAGCTTAAACTGTGATAAAATATAGGTGCCATAGTGTTTTTTGATGAAAAAATAGAATTAGGTATTAGAAGAAAAGTTATTGGTAGTGAGACGTCCTGATTTAGCATTCTTAGCAATGGTCAGTGTGGGTTGCATAGCGTATGTCATAATAAATGAGTACAGAAGATGGAAAGAGTGATAACAATTAGTTCTTAGTTACAAGTAAGAAGTATAAATGTTCGAGCGTACAAAGAAGAGAAAAACTTAAAAAAAAAATTAGTAAGGAAAATAATAAAGTTAAAACATAACAGTGTTGAATTATGAATAATACAAAACTAAATATAGCTAGGAGACATAAAAAATGCGAACAAAAACATCAATATATATATATATATATATATATATATATATATATATATATACATCAACACATGTATATGTATATACATACTCAAATACAAACGGCTCTAAAGTAGCCACAATTAAAAGTAACTATAAATTTACAACACAAAGAGAATAAAAAATAATAATATTTAGTAAAAAACACAAAGTTAAATCTTGAGTTGAGAAGAAGTTGCGTCTTGAGTAGATGAGTCATTGATTCTAGAGTTGTGAAGAGGTGTTTCTCTTTAACGGAGAGAAGGAGTAAAAGTCCTATTTCCAGCCCAGGATTTTATATGATTTAGTTGTTAATTTTGATGTTGAAATATATGAGTAAGGTCTTGTGGGGCGATACATAAAAAAAATAAAAAGCAAAGATTTATAAATTAATCTTTAATTCCAAACCTTTCGACATTAAATTTAATGTCATCATCAGTGGATCTAAAAACAGTATGAAAAATAAGTATATCTAGGTAATTATAATATATGTGGATTGGTATAGTAGCTATAAATTAAGAAAAAAATTAACAAAACAGCAGCACTTAAAAACAAACAAAATGTAAAAGAGTAGAAAGGTAATAGAGACTAGATATTAAATAAATAAAAAAGGAAAAAGAATATAGGCATAAATATATAAGCACACATATACATTTATATACTTATTTAAACCTACGCATATATATATATATATATATATATATATATATATATATATATATATATATATATATACGCCTATACATATATACACATATACATATATGCAACGTGCATGCATATTCACATCGACGTACATGTATATGTATGAAACATACATATACTCACACCTATTTCCCGTCGCTAAGGTAATAGAGACTAGATATTAAATAAATAAAAAAGGAAAAAGAATATAGGCATAAATATATAAGCACACATATACATTTATATACTTATTTAAATCTACGCATATATATATATATATATATATATATATATTATATATATATATATATATATATATATATATATATACGCCTATACATATATACACATATACATATATGCAACGTGCATGCATATTCACAACGACGTACATGTATATGTATGAAACATACATATACTCACACCTATTTCCCGTCGGGAGAAGCCAAACTCCTACCGGGCGCGTCCCCAGGTGGCGGATAGGGGGTATCCTAACCCGATCGTAAGATCGGCGGATTGGGGCGAAATAAAATAGCCCTCGCGGACCAAATATGGCATCGGGGCTGAGGAGTAACAGCCACCGTACGTGTATCGCGGAAAAAATCAAAAACTCCGTTTTGGTTGGTCACACCATCTGACCTAGGGTCACATACGGAAGCGGATGAGGGGACACTGAAAGAGATGTGTGGATGATCCATATAGCGCACCGTACGTGGAAACTCCCGGCATCAACGTGCCGCACCCACGGGAGCAAGAGGATGCCAATGAAGGAAGAAGGTGCACGGCCGGAGCGGATGTTTCTTTTCCCACTCCAATGGTCACAAGCTCTTACAGTAATGGAGGTAGCTGCAGGCGTGATCACCCACTCCACTTTCCAAGGCACCGCGTTCGGAGACGACCTTTTGCTCTGGAGGACTATTTAAATAGCATGGATAACTATGAAAACCCAAAAAAACAAGAGACAGGTGACGTAATTATGGACGTCGAGCACGATGCGGCAAAAGCCGCTATAGTAAGAGGAGGCAAGAAGGTTTCCGGTAATTTCCACCGAGACAGAGTAAACTCTGCACCATCGACTAGATGTCGTCAAACGCCGATGGAGAGACTTGGCTCCAAAATTGACGAGCTAGCGGAGTATGTGAAAGATAGGAACAATGTTCACAGCAGGATAAAGGAGCTAATTAGGTCGATTGATACAGCATATAGCCTAGCATTGAAAGAATTTGCGGCAACCCCTAAAGCTCTCGCAATGACAGTGCAAACTACACAGACCTCTCCCGAAAAAACTATTAAACCGGGTGTAACTCAGACGCCAACTCCTAAGACCCAGGAGCAAAATACAAACAAAAGGTTGCTATCTTCACTTAGTCCCACCTCTGACGCGGAAACACATCCGCCTAAAAAATCGGCTGTAGAAAATAACTGGACGAAAGTGGTTCGACGAAGTTCGAAGAAGAAATAAGCCCGAGATCCGAGAGAAATCTTGGAGAAAACCGAGAAACCGTAAACCGGAAAAAACGAAACAAATGATAGTGCTAAGCACAGAAACAACCATAATAGGACAACTCGGAGGAAGCATAGAACCAAGGCTGTTCTGGTTCAACCAGCTGAAGGACGAACGTACGCTGACATCCTTAAGGAGATCAAGAAAAAAGTAAACCCGATAGAGACTGGCGTGGACATAAAGTCCATCAAACAGACAAGAAATGAAGGAGTATTACTGGAAATGAGTCCCAAATCCAAAGATAGTGCAGCCTTTGCAGCTGCGATAAGGGCAGCAACTGAAAACATAGGAACAGTGAAATCACTGACGCCGCTGACGACGATAGAGATTCTTGACCTTGATGGTGTCTCTACCGAAAATGACGTTCGCAAAGCACTCATTCGGGACTTTACGACAAAACTAGAAATACAACGAGTGAACTTGACCAAAGTCACATCAAGAGGACAACGAGCGGCCTTCTGTGAGATAGACGAGGCTGAAGAATTGGGTGGGTTAACTGTCGCATTCGCCCAGTTGTTAAAGTGGCCCGCTGCTTTAGATGCCTCGGTTTCGGACACCAAACGCATAAATGCGGGGGACCAGACAGAAGCAAGTGTTGCTACAAATGCGGCGGGGAAAATCACAAGTCTGTAGACTGCACGAAAAAGCCAAAATGCTTTCTATGTACAGTAGACAAGGAAGATCGAAACAGCGGAAGCCATGTCGCTGGATCCGGTACCTGTAAAGCATTTCATGTAGCACTTGCCGAAGCCACGAGAGAACAGAAATTACGCGATTTATACAAGGTAATCCGAACAGATGTGCCTTTGCGCAGAATCTACTGCGCCAACGTATCTTTGAAGATAAGATCGATATCTGCCTTATCTGCGGGCAATATATGAATATTCAGAAAAAATCATGGTTTGCAGATAAATCTGGCACGGCAGCAATATGGATCAGAAACTCAAAGAAGATCACCGTCAATGACAACGGAAGCGGCGAGGGTTTCCTCTGGATCAAGACTCCAACGACCTACTGTGTAAGCGTCTACCTTTCACCAAATGAAGGGATTAGCGAATTTCGCCAGAAAATGGCAAGCATAGAGGACACTCTCGGCAAATTTGACGGAGAAGTCATTGTAGCTGGTGATTTCAACGCGAAATCGGCAGAATAGGGCGCCGAATACTCGGACACTAGAGGAAATGACGTGGCAGACTTTGCTGCAAGATTAGTTTTAGATTACTGTGTTAAATACTGGGAGTATTACAACCTTTAGAAGACCAGGGTATCAGGAATATATTCTCGACATTACGTTTGCCACTCCAAGGACGGCGAAGATGATTGGAGACTGGACTGTATCTGAAGAGTATAGTGGCAGTGATCATCAACATGTGACATTTAGTATTGGATCCAGTCCGACTCGACCAAGCAACTTTTGCAAACGAAGGTGGAATGCCAAGAAGCTTGACCAGGAAGCGTTGCGAGCAGCCCTCGAGCAAAACGCATCTACTCTTCAAGCTGATCCAAAACTAAGTACCCGCAGAGAAACGGAAGAAACGGTTTTTAAAACTATGAACGCTATTGTTACCTTATGTAACGCCTCTATGCCACCACCAAAAAATCAGGGTGTGCACAGTCCCGCATATTGGTGGTCATCAGAGATAGCAGAACTACAGAAAAGATGCCACGCATTACGTCGCCGCGCCACAAGAGCTGCAAAATGCTCCCCCTGCCAAGATTTGTATACAAACGAGTACAAACAGGCAAAAAAGAGCCTAAATAAAGCCATAATATCAGCTAAAGCCGGATTGTGGAAGGAAATTTGCAATGACCTCGACAAAGATCTCTGGGGCAAAGCCTATCAAATCGTTACAAAACGACTTGGTAGAGCTTTACCAGAAGCACCGAAATCTCCTGCTCTGATGAATTCTATCGTAGCGGAACTATTCCCTAAACCTCCGCCACGGAAAAGGAGACAATACGTGGAAAACAGTGAAACTACGCCCTTCACTGTCAAGGAACTCCAAGATGCGGCGAAAACCATAAAAGCTGGCAAAGCACCAGAGCCTGATGGCATCCCAGCCTCAGTGATCAAGATTGTAGCCTTAGAATTTCCGTATATTCTTCTGAACGCCTACAATGCCTGTCTGGCGACCGGCACCTTTCCTACGGTCTGGAAGCGGCAAAGATTGGTCCTAATAGACAAAGGTAAGGGAACCCCTGTAACACCATCGTCGTTTCGACCACTCTGCATGTTAGACATTGCCGGCAATTGCTTGAGAAACTTATTCAATGCAGACTGCGGAACGACATTGAATGCGCCGGAGGTTTTGCTAAGAACCAACACGGATTTCAAAAAGGACGATCGACGATCGGCGCGATTCGGAAGGTAACGGAAACAAAAAAGCAAGAGAAGCATGGCGTGGTAGTCTTAAAGCTCGTAAAGTGTGTCTCCTTCTCACATTCGACGTTAAAAACGCCTTTAACAGTGCGAATTGGGAGGATATTTTACACGCCCTAGAGAATAATTTTGACGTAAAGCCAGAAAATCTAGGAATAATAGATGACTACCTCGATGGGAGAAAGCTGATAGTGGAAACGACGGAAGGTCATCAAGAACACGAGGTTACAGCTGGGGTACCTCAAGGCTCAATCCTAGGAGCCGATTTGTGGAACGCTGTCTACGACGAGCTCCTGGAGATTCCCTTGCCGTAGCAGGTGGAACTCACGGGCTTTGCGGACGACGTCGCAGCCACAATCGTAGTGGACAGCATTGAGGAGGCTGAACTACTCGTTCGAGAGACCGTCGACTCCATAGAGACCTGGCTTGAGAAACACCACCTAAAACTCGCCAAACAGAAAACGGAGATGGTTGTCTTGACCCGACAAAAATGGTTTCCAAAACCATTCACCGTAGACATAGGAGAGACAACTTTGACGTCGACGAGGGCCTTGCGCTACCTGGGAGTAATGATAGATGAGAAGCTATCCTTCCGCGAACATCTCGATAGTGCATGCATAAAAGCTAGCAAGACGGTATCCAACTTGTCAAGGATTATGGCTAACTGCATGGGACCACAAACCCGAAAACGACGAGTCCTGCTTGAGGTAGTCCATTCTGTACTGCTATACGGAGCAGAGATATGGGCGGATATCCTCAAGCAAAAGACTTATCGGCGCAAAATAGCGGCAGTGCAAATACGAGGAGCTCTGACAGTTACCTGTGCCTATCGCACGGTCTCAGAAGCAGCCGTGCTGGTAATAGCAGGAGCCACACCGATTGACTTGCTAGCTTTCGAGAGAGTGAAACTCCACGACGCTAAATTAGGTGGCGACAATTCCAGAGAAACAAGGTCGAGAATTAAAAATGAAACGTTACAAGAGTGGCAAAATCGGTGGACGTCAGGAGAGACGGGCAGATGGACGGCGCGCTTGATTCTGGACATTAGCGTCTGGCTCTCTCGAAAATACGGCGACACAAATTTTTTTCTAACCCAGCTACTGACAGGACATGGACAGTTTAATGCCTATCTTTTTAAGATGGGCTTGCATAGCACGCCAATGTGCAAATACTGTCCAGATAAAATAGACGACGCTGAGCACACGTTCTTTGAATGTGCTAGGTGGAAGGATTATCGCAACAACGCCGAGCATATTATAGGCACCAGGCTCACCCCCTCAAGTCTTGTGACCTACATGATGAAACAAAAAAAAAACTGGTCAGCTGTAGCAGCTTATGCACAGCATCTTTTGAAGGCTAAAATCGGAGAAAGGGATCAGTAGTCGTAAACAGGCGTCGCAAGGCGCAGCACGGACTGGATTGATGTAATATTAACGCGGTTCCAATCCAGTCCTCACCGTACCATCTGCGGGGAGAGGGGAGAGGAGTGTTTTTTTTTAAGTGGGTAAAAATCTCCACACGGCCGTCCATCTTTGTCTGCTGTAGGATGGACAGCGGAGTATCAATGATGGCGGTGTCTTATGAAGATTTTTTTTTTGCACCTCTATAAAAAAAAAACTCACACCTATTTATGTAACTATAGCTATACACGTATACATATACATATACGTATACACATATACATATACATATATACACACACACACATATATATTATATATATATATATATATACATATATATATACATATTTATACATATACATACACAATACATACATATATACATATGTACATAAATGCTCACATATATACTATATATAATATATATTTATATATATATATATATATAGATATATATATATATGATATATATATATATATATATACATACATATATATATATATATATATACACGTACAACTACCTAATATATTATATATACACGTATACACTACATGTATACACATATAGATATGTACATATATACAAACATACATGTAAATGAATAATAGACATATATACATACACATACGTATATATACATAAACATATATATATATATATATATATGTAAACTCGTATATATGTAAAGCAAACAAAATATTTATGAAGATGGATAATACATATAAAATACAAGTGGACTTACATTACGTTGGTAGGTTACATCTAGAGAAGTGTACACAACACTAGAAATTAGCACTAACATTTATACAACTAACTTGTCAACACCATGCATTTTTTATAATTTTTTGTCGTTTGAAGGCCGTAATTCGTGCCAAAGGTGGCCAATTAGAACAAATATAAACTGTTTCTAAAATTTGATGCTATTTCCGACATTTTTGTTTTTGAACAATGAAATTTAAAATGAAAATGACAAAGTTATAGCGCTTTACTTTGTTGCAATACATATCAGCCACCATGTATATATATATATATTTTGTATGATTCTGAATTTGATGTTGACATATGTATTAACAAAGTCTAATAATCGGGCATAACATCAATAAAAAACATGAATTTCTTTCAAAAATTTATTTTAGATCCATACGTTTCGGCTATAATCCTAGCCTACATTCAGTGGAAACTAAAAATAAAATTAAAAACTAAAACAATTGAATTGGAGTGAAAAGAAAAAATAAAATAGTAAATAGTACTTACAATTAGTTGATCTTAGTGTTAAATTGGAAAATTTTAATAATCCATGGTATTAGGATATGGTAATGCACTACACTATGTATTATAAACATTAACTTGAAATAACACAATATTTTCACAAAATACTGATTTGAAAAAATCACAAATGGATAGTGTGTTATTCGTAGATTGGTTGAAGATGTAATGGAGAAAGACATTTTTTAAAAAATATTTTTACCAAGATTCTGCATATGTGTGGAACAAATTGTGAAACTTTTGCGCGAACGCTTTTATTGTTTTGTAAGAAATTTGGAAATATTATCTAAATAGAAAAGATTTGTGTCGCACAGCGTGTTAAGTTCATTCTGTTTATTTATTGTCTTATTGTTATAAATAGTTAAAAAAGATCCCTCTATAATTCTTCGTTTAAATAAATTTTGTTCGAACTGTAGTACAGTCGGATTAGAAAAGTCCATATTGTGTTTTAAAGTGTGTATATGGTGTGTATAAAAAATTCCAATTCATTAGTAATAATTCCCAATACAATAGTTTACAAAAAGTTAGTTTAAAATACATTACACTCACAATCAACAGGTGTATCAAAAATATTTGTAATTTTAGAAAAACGATTGAAAAAATCACTATCCCAAAGCCGGAAAATGTTTTTAACCTGTTTCGATGCATGATTCTAGGTTAGGCTTACTCGCAAATGTCCCCTGAAAGTTTACTAGATGTAGTCTGATGTACCCGTAAGTTACTGATTTCAAAAAGCCGGAAAATGTTTTTAACCTGTTTCGATGCATGATTCTAGGTTAGGCTTACTCGCAAATGTCCCCTGAAAGTTTACTTGATGTAGTCTGATGTACCCGTAAGTAACTGATTTCAAAAGCCGAAAATGTTTTTAACCTTTTCGATGCAAGATTCTAGGTTAGGCTTACTCGCAAATGTCCTCTGAAAGTTTACTTGATGTAGTCTGATGTACCCGTAAGTAACTGATTTCAAAAGCCGAAAAATGTTTTTAACCTGTTTCGATGCAAGATTCTAGGTTAGGCTTACTCGCAAATGTCCCCTGAAAGTTTACTTGATGTAGTCTGATGTACCCGTAAGTAATTGATTTCAAAAGCCGGAAAATGTTTTAACCTGTTTCGATGCAAGATTCTAGGTTAGGCTTACTCGCAAATGTCCCCTTAAAGTTTACTTGATGTAGTCTGATGTACCCGTAAGTTACTGATTTCAACAAGCGGAAAATGTTTTTAACCTGTTTCGATGCATGATTCTAGGTTAGGCTTACTCGCAAATGTCCCCTGAAAGTTTACTTAATGTAGTCTGATGTACCCGTAAGTTACTGATTTCAAAAATCCGGAAAATGTTTTTAACCTGTTTCGATGCATGATTCTAGGTTAGGCTTACTCGCAATGTCCCCTGAAAGTTTACTTGATGTAGTTTGAAATTATATATAAATACTGAATATTTTGTTAAAAAGGAAATAAATATACTGAATATTTTATTATAAGAATCGAAATATTTATAGGTTGGAAGTACTAATTATTTAGAGTATATTACAAAAATTAAATAAAATAGCAACTTGCACGTATTTTGCACATTGACACTTACACGTATAATGCAAATTGACAACTTGCACGCATTCTGCAAATTGACAACTTGCACGTATTTTACACATTGACAACTTGCACGCATTTTGCATTATAGATAACTTATACGTACTTTGCTTATTAGCACTTGTACGCATTTCTAAGAAATTTAGCAAAAAACATTCTCCCTATTTAGAATTTAATGAATATATCATATATTTATATTAAAAATTATGAAAAGTTTCTCTTAAAAACAATATTTCGTAAACTTACAAATATTTATAACTACTCTTGACATTATGGTTATTGAAAGAAATAATGAATATTTCTAGTATTGGAATTGTCGATAAGTTTTGATTTACGTGCTGACTCACGCACGTTGTACAAAATAGCTAGGTAGATACCGAAGAAGTGTCACATGTACAGCATGTACAGTTTTCGACTGTCAAGCCTACTGATTGTGGCATGCTGCAATGCGACGGCTTAAGGCTTATGCTCTAATAGCGTGGGGTGACTTCAAGCCAACATGACGAATCCCCAAGCCAAGGGCTGAGTCTCAACGGATCGCAGCGTGGTAACTGCTCTGCCGAGTACAACACCCCCCAGGTACCTAAGTCGTTTACAAACGATTCCGAGTCTCTACATCGAACTGTAACCCATGATCGACCGCTATAGGCAAGACAGATATAACGGACGGATATCGCCCCTGTCCAGCGCCTCATTCGGCTAAAAATGGCTCGTGCGATAAACGGCGTGTGCCGAATACCTAATAAATCACATTGTATTGAGCCTTTCGACTCACGAGACTCCTATAGATAATCGTTGCTTACTTTGTCTAGAAAGGATACGGCCTTAGAGGCGTTCAGGCATAATCCCACGATACTAGCTTCGCACCACCGGCCGCTCGACCGAGTGCGTGAACCAAATTGTCCGAACCTGCGGTTCCTCTCGTACTGAGCAGGATTACTATCGCAACGACGATTCATCAGTAGGGTAAACTAACCTGTCTCACGACGGTCTAAACCCAGCTCACGTTCCCTATTTGTGGGTGAACAATCCAACGCTTGGCGAATTCTGGCTTCGCAATGATAGGAAGAGCCGACATCGAAGGATCAAAAAGCAACGTCGCTATGAACGCTTGGCTGCCACAAGCCAGTTATCCCTGTGGTAACTTTTCTGACACCCTACTGAAAACTCTTCAAGCCAAAAGGATCGATAGGCCGTGCTTTTGCAGTCCCCTGTGCACACTGAACAACGGGATCAAGCCAGCATTTGCCCTTTTGCTCTACGCGAGGTTTCTGTCCTCGCTGAGCTGGCCTTAGGACACCTGCGTTATTATTTGACAGATGTACCGCCCCAGTCAAACTCCCGGCCCTAGCAATTTCCTCGAATCGGATCACGCTAGAGTATAG
>NW_020537646.1:59353521-59376419 GCF_003426905.1 Ctenocephalides felis | reverse complement strand
AAACCAAATGAAATGTCTCCCTTCCGTAAGCTTCGAAAATGTTGCACTGCTTCGTATCCAGCCAAAAGTTCTCGATAATATGCTGGCCATAGTTGTTGTTTCTCAGATAGTTTTTTTGAAAAGAAGCCCAAAGGTTGCCAAGTGCCATTGATGTACTGCTGTAATACTGCACCGATAGAATGGTTGGATACATCGCTAAATAATGCTGTTTGAGCATTTGGAACTGGGTGTGCTAGTAATGTTGCTTTAGCCAATTCTTTCTTGCAAGTCTCGAAGTTATCTTGAAGCTGTGGGGTCCAAGAAATTGGTTGTGATCCAGATTTGGTAGATCCTGAGAGCAGCTTGTGTAGCGGAGCAAGAAATTCAGCTATGTGAGGAATAAACCTTCGATAATAATTAATCATTCCTATGAAGCGTCGCAGCTTTGAGTAGGTTGCCGGTAGCGGATATTCTTGGAGATCGTTGATACGGTCTTGTGGTGGCATAGTTCCATCTTTAGAAATTTCATAACCAAGAAATGTAACTTTGGGTGCACCTAATACGCATTTCGCTGGATTAATGACAACGCCGTGGTCTTTCAGACGTTGAAATAATTGGCGGAGATGATCTTGGTGTTCTTCTAGCGATGTAGATGATATAAGAATATCATCTAGGTATGCGTAACAAAAATCCAGACCTTGTGTAACCTCATCTATAAATCGCTGAAATGTTTGTGCTGCGTTCCTTAGTCCAAAAGTCATATACGGGAACTCAAACAGCCCAAATGGTGTTATTATTGCTGTTTTTGCAATATCATCAGGATGAACTGGAATCTGCTGAAAGGCTTTCACTAAGTCGATCACTGAAAATATAGTACATCCTGCTAAATTATGGGCGAAGTCCGCAATATGACGAACGGGATATTTGTCTGGAATTGTGCGTGAGTTGAGTAGCCGATAATCTCCGCATGGACGCCACGTCGAATCCTTTTTCTGTGTCAGATGTAGAGGTGAAGACCAAGAACTATCGGAGGGTCTTGCAATGCCTAATTCTACCATATTCTTAAATTCTTCTTTGGCTACGCGAAGTAATTCTGGCTTGAGGCGCCGTGGTCCAGAAGAAACTGGAGGTCCTGGAGTGGTTCTGATATAATGAAATGTTTTGTGTTTGCTTTCTTGACACAAGCCTGATGGTCTGGTGATGGATGGAAAATCAGCTAATAATTTGTTGTATGCACTGTCTCCAAATATAGACTTGACACTTTGTATCCGAGAGAATGTGACACATCCTGGAGATGACAATGATGTCAGGTTGTCATGTAGACGAGAATTCTTTATATCAATAATGATATTGTAGTACGCCAAAAAGTCTGCTCCAAGTATAGGCATTGTTACGTCTGCTACGATGAATCTCCAAGTAAAATTTCTTCTTAGTCCAAAATCTAATTGTAAAATAATATCCCCGTACGTGCGTATGTTGGTTCCATTGGCTGCAGACAAAGTATAGTTTAGTTGAGGATTAGGTTTAGCAGTTAAGCGCCTTGGATACACGCAAACGTCTGAACCTGTGTCGACCAAAAACTGTACCTTAGTTCTGCGATCACTTATGAAGAGGCGACGGCTTGATGAAGAGCAAGGATAGGTCGCCATCACTCCTTGCCGTTGGAGTTTTCCTCTCTGAACGAACAATGACTCTCGCATTTTCTTGCCTTCTTTCCGAATTTGGCGTGGTACCAACAGAATGTTTTTCGGTTGCGCGATCTAGAAGTACTTCTCGGCCTGAAGAAGTGGTTAGACCTGTCTTGTCGAAATGGGCTACAGTTTCTATTTGCTGATAGGTTGAGTCTGCTACGATAGGTTAACTTGGCTAATTTCTCTGTAAGATCTTCCACACGCTGTGTTAGTTGATCATTTTTATCAATTAGTTTTTGTATGATGTCTTGCTGTTGGTTGTTACTAGTTGCTGCGACTACTGGCGGTTGTGCAATCTCACATATTTTGTCGGCGAGCGATGCAAGTTCTTCTAGGTCTCCATTGATCTGGGTTTGCAGTATTTGTTGAGTCTGTGCCGGTAGTCGTTGAATCCAGATTTCTCGTAGGAGTGAATTGTCGACTGTAGTTGTTCCGACCAATGAACGAAGGTGACGTAGGAACTGAGAAGGACTTCGATCACCAAATTCTTCTTGCAAAAGTAATTGTCTTATCCTTTGCCGTTCGGAAATTGATAGCCTTTTGATTAATTTCTCCTTTAGTTTTATGTATTTATTCTCTGCAGGCGGAGAATTTATCACGTCCTCAATCTGGAGTAAATATTTGCAATCTAGGTGAGCTATTACAAATTCATATTTAGCCAGGTCATTAATGATGCGGCATCGAGAAAATATTGCTTCGGCTATTGTGAACCACAATGTCGGTTTCTCACTTAAAAATGGCGGTAGATGCGGAGTGCGTGAGATTGCGTCCAGTTCCCCTTTAGTGTCCTGTATGTCTTTATTCATTGTTTTTTATTATCTTCTGTACGGATAGTGCTCTATAGTAATTCAGCTCACACCAATTATGTGGTCCAATTCAGCGTCGGGGTCACCAATTATGTGGGGTGGTCCCACATATAAAAATCAAGACACTATAAATGAAAAATAAAGTTTATTACAAAATTATAATAATTACAAAATCTTCTTGGTTGAATTCTGGTATTCTTGGTATTCCTCGCTTGGACTCCGTAGTTTTTCTAGGTATTGCCTGCTCGACCAGTAGAAGAGAAAAGAGATCGAGGATGGTAGCTGCTTTGGTTATATACCTGGTAGCCTGACCCCCTCCACACATTAGGGTCCCTAATAGTGTGGAGGCTAGTGTAGCTCTTTACTACTATTTTTCAATAGTGGGAGAGCTAGTGTCGCTGCATATTTTTATTTTTTACATATAGCAACCTATTGGTTAGTAGAAGAATTATCACTTTCATAATATTAGAGGGAATGTTCAATTTCTTAAGTTTGTTCAGTAAAATGCCATGATCAACATTATCGTAAGCCTTATGTATATCCGTCGCTAACAATAGGAGGTATCCGTTATTCGAATTAGATATATGAATGTCATTAGATAAGGTACTTAACAGATCACTTGTGCCTTGACCTCGTCTAAATCCAAATTGGTTTTGATTGAAGAGAGACTTGTTTTCTAAATACCACTCCAATCTATTCTTGATGATGGCTTCAAATGTCTTATTCAAACAAGATAATAATGAAATTGGTCGATAGGATTCTATCTTCAAAGGGTCTTTATTCGGTTTCAAGATGGGAATAATTATAATTTTTTTCCAATCCTCTGGAATCCAGCATGTAGAAAGAATTGAATTAAATACCTCTATGATTAGACATTTTAATGCTATGGGGCTCTTCTTTAACATAATGTATGAGATATTATCCATTCCTGGCACGCTGTCTTTTTTATTTTTTAATATATTATCAAATTCATATAGTCTGATAGGAGAAATTAAGTCATCGGGATCTCTTCCGAGATTATTTGCAAAATTCAGATTGATTTCATTGGAGACCAAGTCTGGAACGAACATTTTTAGCATGTCTTCGAAGAATGAGCTAGCGACTGGAGGCTTAGATGAGTTTCTATTATTTTTGTTGTTAAAAATTTTCACTATATTCCAAAGCTTTGATGTATTAACATTACTATTGAGCGAGTTTGTAAAATCCATCCACTTTTTTCTCTTTTAGATTTGAGATTTTTTTTGTAATAGCGTTTATTTTTTGATACTCAATAAAATTGTTGTAAGTAAACTCGTCTACCATCTTTTTGTACGCTATTTTTCTTTTCCTGATCTGGTTTTCACATTCTTCGTCCCACCAGATAGCGGGTTTAAATTGCTTAATTGCCACTGTTTTACGTTCTTTGAAGTGTTTACCAGCTGCTTCGTTTATGATCTCGATAATGGCATCATATTTTGACTTATGATCCTCATGGAGGATCCATCACCACTTTTTTCAACTTATCTTCTATTTCCCATTCCATTTTCTGGAGGGATATACTCGTATATAATCTTTTACATCAAAGTTAGTTTTTAATGTAATGTTAATCGGCAAATGGTCAGATCCTAAGCTGCCCGCATAAATGTCCCACTGGATTTTGTCATATAGATTATTGGAACAAAAAGTAAGATCTATTGGCGTACCTTTCCTACTTGCCGTGCTGATAGTGGTTGGTCTTCCATCATTCATTATGGTGAGGTTTAGGTCTTCAATTATGTTGTATAGAATCTCGCCTCCTCTGTCAATGGAGGCACTACCCCAAGCTAAATTTTTGCAGATAAAATCCCCTATTATAAGTATTGGCATGGAAATAGTTTCAATTAAATCTTTAATGTTCTTGAAATATTCCTTAGAGTTCGGCGCACAATGGATTGAAATAATACATACCGGGTTTTCTAATTTTAAAATCACTGCACACATTTGGATAAGATGGCACTGAAATGGGTGGTTAATTTTCTCGCATAATATGTTGTCTTTGACTAGAATGGCAGTACCGCCATAACCGTCAACTGTGTCTTCTCGGAAAATCCGATAACCTTTGACAAAATATTTATGACCTTCTTTAAGCCAGGTTTCGGACAGACCTGCCACATGAATTTTATGAGACCACATATAATGTTCTATACTACTCTTGTTTGCTAACATTGATCTACAGTTATATTGTAAAATGTTTATTTGTTTCATAATGAAAGGAGTACTGATTGATTTATTTTTCTGAACTCACAGGTAAATCCTTATTAGATTTTTTCTTTTTTAAACTTGCAGGATCTATTTTGTGTTTAATTTTTACCATTTTGAGAAAAACATCACTTAACAAATTTTTTAATACGGGATCATTTGGATTATAGACGTCCTTTAGCAGCCTAATGAAATGATATAGGCCTCCTGATGTGTTAGGATCTTCACTTTTCCTATTAGATTTTACTTCATTTTCAGAATCAGAATCTGATTTGTTTTTCACTCTTTTTCTAGGGTTTTTAAAGTTTGCCTTGTCAGCCATATTTTCTTTATAAACAGGTTATATGTTATGTCCGATTACAGCCCCATTCTTTTCTCTCTTGGTTGAGGGTGGAACATGAATCCTTTTTGGTTTATTAAATGTCTGGAAGTTTGCAACATATCCTTGGTCTTCCTCCTCTTCCAGGTCCGATAGAACCATGAATTTATTGTTTATTAAAGCCCCACTCTGGTTAGAGTTCTTGATTTTCATAGGAGGGAAATCTTTATCTTTATTCAAGCTGCTAAGGTTAACTCTAACTGTTCTCGAGTATTTATCGTTATCAAAGATTTTTTTTGCTTCGTAGAAAGATAAATTCTGTGTTGCCATTAATTCATTAATATTTTTATATCTTTTATAGATCCTGCAATCTTTATTATAAGCCTCGTGGTTATCTTTGCACAGGCAGCATAGATTGTTGGTATCTTCTAAACATACGTCTTTAATATGAGGACCTGCACATTTGGGACACCTTAGGTCGTTCCGGCATTTTTCCCGAACGTGGCCAATACGCCAACATTTGTGGCATTGGGTGATCTTCTTAATATATGGGCTGACTGGGCATTTTACAGAATGTATACCTACCTTATCCGGCAGAATTGAACCTCTGAAAGATAATTTCACGCATTGCGAGTTGATTCTGCGTTTGTTGATGTTTTTTGGTATAAAACACTTTACGTCTATTACTGGAATGACTGATTCTATCTCTTCTAATATTTCTTCTGCCGTGAGATTAATATCTACATCAAAGATTATACCTTCCCTAATTAATAGGTATTTAGGAATGTAAGCTTTCAAATTATTAGCAGTAAAAAAATTATCGTCAAGAAGGCTATTTGCTGTTTTACCATTCCTAAGAACTAGTTTGACTTTATTGTTACCAATCATGATAATCTCCAGCAAATCTTCTTTCAGAATCGATCGTGATCTGTGTAGTAATTTTCCGAGAGCCATAGGGTGTAAACGTCCAATGTTTTTACTTAAAGATTCTACGTAAATGTAAAAAGGTCCAGTATCACACATATCAAAACGATTCGGTAAATGTATTTCATCAACGTTATTTTGATTAGAATTCTCATCACTAGGTACTTGCTCAATCATTTCAATATTTTGTGCTTCATTGCTTTTGTCACACACATTATCCATATTAATCGACTCTTCAATTCGAATTGACTCTTCAATCACCGTTTCAGCACTATTAATTTGCATTGGATTATGTTCCCTTCTTATTATGATCTCCTCATTATTAGAATTACGTAAATCTGTATTATTTTCATTTCCGACATAGTACACATTCCTTGCATTTGCAACAGTCACGCCAATTTCCGAACGTGTAGGAGGATTTTTATCGGGCGGACGGCCCTTTAATTGTCCAGTATCGGACTCCATAAAGACATTGATTTAATTAGCACAACAAAAATGCGGTTAATTTACTTAATTACCACTTATATTAATATAAAATACGCAATGTTTATACGACACTGCGTGCCCCCGGCAAGGGGACACGTGTTTAACGGTATCTATTTGTACACAATGCAGTCACTAACACAGGTCACTGGACAGGTAGAAAAAATATTAGTACTTTTTGATATTTATGGAAAGGTTATTATTTATTCACCGATGTTAACAGCTCAACGTCTGAACGAATACTGTCCGCAGGACTTTATTGGTAGGTATGTTCAGTAAGACCAAGTACTACTATCGTTATACCAAGTAAATCCTCTAATTGTAATATTAACAAATGTCAAAAAAACAACTTATTTTCTCGATAAATTTTTAAAATTATACTACTTGTAAGGCCGTAATATTTCAGTAAGTTCTATAAGACCATGATATATATCGCCAAAAAAAGTTCCATAAAAATCAGCTTAAATTTTACAAACAGTTAATTAAAAGAAAACGGCACGGTAGATTTTCACCTAAAACTAATCAGTATCATTCCCAACTAATATCTTTCGAACAGTTTTTGATTTTTTTAAATCGATTCGGTAGTTTGAGCTTGAATGTGGACGAAAAGTTTAACACTTTTTTTCAAATTACAAAAAAACGGCTTAGCAGATCGTCTCACAAAACTGACAAATTGTAGTCCTCATTGAGATACATCAAATGACTTTTAAATTTATGAAATCGGTTCAGGCGTTTTTGAGAAAACGTCGATCAAAGGTTTAATTTTGTCAAATGTCAAAGAAACGATAATAATTTTTGCAAACTTTGACGATTTTTCAAAATTAAACAACTTATCGTAGGGCCGTAATATTTTAGTATGATCTACAAGACTATGGTATTTACCATAAAAAAAAAATCATAAAAAGCGTCGATATTTTTTTTTTTTTTAACTTTATTACAATTAAACGGCCCGGCCGATCTTTACCAAAAACTAATCAGCACGATTCCCAATCAATATATATCGAACGGTTTTTGAATTTTCAAAATTGATTCAGAATTGCGGACTAAAACGTGGACGAAAAAATTTTCACTTTTCTGCGATTTACAAAGAAACGGCCCGGCCAATCGTCGCACAAGACTGAGAAACGCTAGTCCTCATCGAGATATATCAAATGGCTTTTAAAATTTTGACATCGATTCAGCCGTTTTGGAGAAAACGTCGATTTACGGCAAAAAATCTGTTCACACACACACACACATACATACACACACACATACTTTTTCCAAATTGGGTTCATTCGATTCAGAATGGCTTGAAACGTCGAGAAAACATAAAATTAGCGAGTCGGATTTTTTTATGAAAATATAAACTCCTCCTTCGGGAAGTTAATAAAAATCGTCGATTTTTTTTTAAAAACTTTATTACTAGAAAACGGCCCGGCCGATCTTTACCAAAAACTAATCAGCACGATTCCCAACGAATATCTTTCGAACGGTTTTTGAATTTTCAAAATCGATTAGGAATTGCGTGCTAAAACGTGGACGAAAATTTTTCCACTTTTCTGCGACATGCAAAGAAACGGCTCGGCCGATCGTCTCACAAAACTCAGAAACGAGAGTCCACATCGAAATACATCGAATGGCTTTTAAGTTTTTTAAATCGGTCCAACCGTTTTTGAGTAAACGTCGATTTACGGCAAAAAATCTGTTCACACACACGCACACACACACATACTTTTTCCAAATTTGGTCTCATTTGATTCAGAATGGCTTGAAACGTCGAGAAAACATATAATTAGCGAATCGGATTTTTTGATGAAAACATAAACTTCTCCTTCGGAAAGTTAAAAAAACGATCTTAGATAGCATGATGTTTCTTACTCAGTTTCAATGTACGAGTGACGTTGCAGTTTATGTGTAAAACGCTTGAATGCACAACAAGCACATGACATTTTGACAGTATTCAGTATGAATCAGAAGCATAATATATGCAAGTTGGAGCGTAACTTGGCCTTGCCATAACATTTGTCTGTTGTGCGGCTGAATCGGCTCATTAATCGGGCTGATTAGATTTTCTAAAGAAGAAAGGCCGCGTCGTTTCTTCATAATTTAAAAAAAAACTAGTGGAGTATGGCATCGTACCTTAGGCAAATTGCTGGAACTTCCTGTAATATAATGAAATTTTCGAGGAATTTTAAATGTTTGCTAATCTGAAGCGATTTATATTACGTCGAATCATCGTCGAATAATTGTCCTTTGTTAGTGGACTGTAATTTTGATGATCGACGAAATATGAAATTTCCACGATGATTGTCATTTGAAAAGTCCTGTTACATATTTACGTTCGGTTTATTTTATTCTAATTTACAAATACGCGCTTTTTCTCTGACTGTTCATACTAAACTGACTATTTATATAAATTCCAGGCCCGACGGTGTACACCAAGGATGTCAAACTCAAAGGTGCAATCGGGCCGCATAAGCAAGGTTTAACTTCAAGCGGGCCGCATAAACAAGGTTTAACTTCGATATATATATATTGAGGATTTTTTGTTCGATGTTGAAACATATTGAAATGAATAAAACAGCCAATGCGTCGAATGTAAAGAATTTATTTTATTTTTTATACGTTTCGAGACTAGATATATATATATATATATATATATATATATATATATATACAGGGCCGGTCCTGGGGTCCTCAGCGCCCGCATGCAAAATTTGTTCTTGCGCCCCCCCCCCAATAATTTTAACTGTTTTAACAGTATATCATTAAAAGTATATAAATATTTACATACATTTTTTCAATTAATTTTTAATCGTAAGAAAAAATTAGATATAATTTAAAAGCGTATAAAATACATGGATTTTAAATTTATTTAGAAAATCGAGGCAATTCGCGGGTTGATCGTAATCAAACATTTTAAAATTTCCAAGTATTTAATAACATTTGAACATTCTACTTATTTATTATGCGATTTATTCTATTAAGCAAATCGAGAAAAAAAACTAGCCTTTAAAACTAACATAGCTCTCGTATTTCACGTAAGATTTTTTAAATTTTATTTTAATTTATTTTTCAGTATTTACAATATTAAAGAGTGCATCGTAAACTTTTCCTTATTGATAAAGCCCGAATTGATTCATCATTAGATTCAGAGTATCAGATTGTTGTTTTGAAGTTAAATTTTTAACGTATTTTATAAGTATTGGCCAAAGATCAGTAAAAGATGCAAAGAAATCACATATTTCCTGAATATTGAAAAAAAGTGATTGTATTTGTATCTGTATTATTTTTGCATTTAAATTTAGAATAGGGACCACTAGATATGAACAAAGCTCAACAATTTTTGTTCCAAAGTCATTTTTGGATTGTTTCCCTAACACTAACCACGCATGTCTTCAACGTTCAAAGTTCATCAGATGCGATACATTTAAAACAAAACCAAAAGTTACAATTCAATTTCTCGGAATAAACAATCTATTTTCTAAGCACTGACCCCCCATTTTCCATTTTTTCTATTATAATTAGTTTATATTTCTTTAATAAATACCGTTTCAAATAAATCAGCTCGCAATTTTTCATCAATAACGCCCAATAATTAATTTAAACTTTCGTAGGTTTGCGCTTAGGGGATGAACACTAGATATTTTTTTTTTATTTCACGTTAATTTCAAACGAAGAAAAAATGTAATAAGTACATTAAACAATAAGCAGAACAATAATTTACTAACTTGTAGAGTTAATAATCGGTTAATTGTTTCTAATGTATCACATTGCAAACTCAATATGCTTTTTGTGTCTCCGTATCCATAGTTAAGTTAGATTGTTTATTATAAACTATTTAAAAAAAAATTAAAAAAAACAATAATATATTACAAATTTCATTTCCGAATCTCGTTTTGGCGCCCCCTAAGGCGTGCGCCCGCATTTTTCGCATGCATCGCATGCAAGGCAGGACCGGCCCTGTATATATATATATATATATATATATATATATATATATATATATATATATATATATATGGTATTAATATATCTTTTGCGATGAGTCTGTTGATTCGGGCAGTAGCACTAAATAAAAAAAACTAAAGCAATTAGGAAATTTGCTTCATTACTCCATACGTTTCGATCTGCATCGAGACCGTCATTCAGTGAAACAAAGGCTACACTAATTCATCCAAAACATAAATATATATATATATATATATATATATATATATATATAATTGTTTAATATGAACAAAACAGCACTCAGATTTGTTTAACACAACTTTATTTTATGATTACAGACGTTTCGAGACCATGGTGTGTCTCATCTTCAGTGTAATTTCAAAAAACAGTTACTTATATACTACACATTCTTTAATAATTTATTTAAATTTCATTTAATTTTTGGTATACAAAAAACACCAACTATTCCTTGCAATGCTTGACACAGTACTAAAGAAACATATAACACTTACAGAAATATTCTAAACAAATTTGAAGTACTTATATAGATGGAGACAGAGAGGGTATCATTATAATGTAAACAAAAGGAGTGCTATCGCATACAAAATCGATAAAAATGAAAAAACAAATTAATTTATTGAAAAGAATAAGATAAATGAAAAAATTTATAAATTATTAATGATGTTTATATAAGTGTCATGTAAAATATTTGTGTCGGTTCTTAGATTTATGCTATTGTTAGTCCGAACTATTAACATTGATTCTGCCATGCTCCGTTTAAATAAGTCTTTCTCATGGAATAAAATTTGGGGATTGTCAAAATCAAACTTATGGTTGTTGATATTAGCATGATCCACAAGTGTACTTTTAAATTTTTTGTTATCTATTTTTTCACATTGTAATTCATGTTGCCTGAGTCTCTTTTCTAAGTTCTGAGTTGATTTTGTATGCGATAGCACTCCTTTTGTTTACATTATAATGATACCCTCTCTGTCTCCATCTATATAAGTACTTCAAATTTGTTTAGAATATTTCTGTAAGTGTTATATGTTTCTTTAGTACTGTGTCAAGCATTGCAAGGAATAGTTGGTGTTTTTTGTATACCAAAAATTAAATGAAATTTAAATAAATTATTAAAGAATGTGTAGTATATAAGTAACTGTTTTTGAAATTACACTGAAGATGAGACACACCATGGTCTCGAAACGTCTGTAATCATAAAATAAAGTTGTGTTAAACAAATCTGAGTGCTGTTTTGTTCATATTAAACAATTAATATTCGTTCCACTCATATCATAAAATTCTATATATATATATATATATATATATATATATATATATAATAATAATAATAATACATCCAATAATAAAACAAATTTAATAAAGAAGCATATTTTTATTGCAGTTGAATATTTCATTTTTTTCCTTATTGAATTGTTATTTATTAACTTCCCGTAGGGCAAGTTATAGTAATCGCAAAAAAATCGAAAATGGAAATTTTTATATATCTTTACGTTTCAGAGGTTTCTGAATATTTTGGCATACCTTAGAAAAAATGGATGTATGTGTGTGTGTGTGTATGTGTGTGTATGTGTGTGTGTGTGTGCGTGTATGTATGTGTGTGCGGATACAAATTTTCGTCGACGATTTCGGGAACACGGATTAACTAATTTGAAAAATTGAAAAAACATTCGATTCATATTGATAAGGAGACGTGCTGATTAGTTTTTGGCGAAGGCAGGTCTAGCCGTTCCGAAGATACGGGGCAAAAAATGCCGGAAACGGTAACTCAGTTTTTAAGAGAACGGAGCGTCCGATTTGAATAATTAAAAAAACATTTCACTTGTATTAACAAGATGAAGAATTGATCAAATTTTTATGGAGGCAGGTCTAGCGGTTTCGGAGATCTAATGAAAAAAGTAAAAAAAAATGCCATTCGGTGGTCAAAAATTATCATAAGACATATGCACATCAAATTATAAGATATTTTATAGAGATTTTAACAATAAGTATATTTTTTTACAATTTCTATGGGTTCCGTACCAATGCTTATGCGTCAGACGGCGGCGCGGAGCCGCACTTGCGCGCTTTGGCATTTCGTCTCTATGCAGTTCAAGCAGTACGAATGCTTTGAAAAAAAAGTTCACAATTTCCAAAATATGTCAAAATGAAAAAAACATTTTCAAATTTTGTTTTCAAAAAAAAAATTTTTTTTCAATAAAAAGTAATTTTTTGTCAAATTTATAGTTTCTCAAAAATCTAATATTGTCGAAATAAATTTTGTTCAAAAATGTTAATCGTTTTTAAAAAAATAATAATTTTTGGTACGAGAAGTTTCAGCAATTTGCCTTAAGGCACGATGCCTTAATTGCCTTAAGATAGAATTCCACTTACAGCTAGTTGCATATTATCATTTGTCAACATATGCGGGTAGCCGGGCCGCAAAAATATTTGCTTGACACCCATGGTGTACACTGTACAACTTAATTACATGAACCGGGATTAATCAAATTTATCCTGACCGTTACGTGAAATAATCTTCTTATATATAAAAATGGATCGCAAAATGCGTTGGTAAGCGCATAACTCAACAACGCCTGGGCCAATTTGGCCAATTCTTCTTTTAAAATGTCTCATGTCCAAGGATGGTTCTTACGGCGAGAAAAAATCGAATAATTGCCGGGAAAACCCTAAAAACAGCCCTTTTCTTTTTTAATCGAGTAGGCAACGAAATTTGTAGAAAAAAACAATGATCTATCTCATGACATTTTGTGTAGTTTTTGATAATCTAATTTTTAATATATTTATATAAACATAGAAATATCTTTCTATTAATTAACGAGCTATATTGACAGCCAAAAACATTGATGTAAATGAATTAAATTTCAGAATTCAATAACAAATTACAGGCGAATAAGTTGATTCGGCAACTAACCAAGACGATTCACCGGAGATTTAAAACTCGCTGGATTTGCTAAGATTGTCACCTCACAATCTTCAATTAAAGATTGGATCGGCAATTATAATTTTGCGAAATATCGACCAACCGCGCCTTTGCAACGGCACAAGGTTAGCGATAAAAAAACTACCAAACAACGCGATGGAAGCAACTATATTGAAAGAATAGTATAAAGCAGAAGATGTTCTCGCACCGTGCATTCCAATGTTTCCGATTGATGTGCCATTTAAGATTAAACGACTACAGTTTCCAGTGCGTTTATGGTATCATTAAGTGTTTGTGGTATTAATTTGGAAAACCCATGTTTCTCACATGGAAAATTGTATGTTGTCTTTGCTCATCAGATTTGTTTGTCTATGCGACAGGTAATCAAACAAAAAACATCGTTTATCACAAAGTACAATAAAAAATGTACTGATTTTTGAATTATGATTTACATGATTAAAATTACTTACTTTTAAATGCTTATAGTGTTTTATTTAATTATTTTTAATTCACACCGAATTATTACTAGGGTCACGGTTCTGTTCAGGATATTTTTTTGCAAAGAATAGAAAAAAAGGTAGGAACAAGAGACCGCCACATTACAATTTTTTTTGACAGGACAAAGTCTGTCGGGTTGGCTAGTGTTTAATAATTTTAAAGCGACCATCACACTGCCTTATTTTAAAAATCATCTACCCTCCGTCGCCTTAATTATTATTATTATAGATTATTATTCACTTTTTAATTAAAATCGGTATGCGATACAGGTAACTCAAACAATGATATAATGTACTAAGTATGATTACAAAGAAGATGTAAAAAATGTGAATGTATTAATCACAACACTTAACCAAATATATTTAATAATTATGACATGATTTTGGACAAATGTTCGTTTTTGTTAATAATTTTTAGATTAGGTACATAAATATAATATTTATGGTAATAATTAAAAAATAAATAATAATTGTTTTTTTTGAGTTAAATAATATTTTGTGTTATACTTTATAATAAGTATAAAATTAAGGTCAAAGCATCATTTAATTTTAATTTGATTTGCGTGAATGTTATCTACATATATATAAAAATATGTCGGGTTTTCCTCCCTGACTATATAACTCCAGAACGCACGAACCGATTTCGACAATTTTGCATTCGTTGAAAAGGTCTCGGGCTCCGCGAGGTTTGTAGCTAAGAAAATTAGTGGTGGATGGCATCGTGTCTTAATGCAAATTGCTGGAACTTCACGCACCGTAATTAAAAATTTGAGTAATGAAAATAATAAATAATTGTTCTAAATAATTTCAAATAGATTATCTACATATAATATATAAAAATAAGTCGGGGTTTCCTTCCTGAGAATATAACTCCAGAACGCACGAACCAATGTCGACAATTTTGCATTCGTTGGAAAGATCTCAGACTCCGCAAGGTTTATAGATAAGAAAATTAGTGATGCATTGCATCGTGCCTTAATGCGCATTGCTGGAACTTCACGCACCGTAATTAAAAATTCGAGTAATGAAAATAATCAATAAATGTTTTAAATAATTCAAAATAGATTATCTACACACACACAAACACACACATATATATATATATATATATTGAATGGTAGAGTCTTGGATTTGTGTATATTTTGTAGAGTTTCGAACAAGAATCCAAAAATAATACAAAATAAAAAACAAGAAAAGTTTTTAAAAAAACAATTTCTTTATTTAATTATTTGTTTATTGTCGACGTTTCGGAACTAGGTACGTTCCATCTTCAGGACATCTGTCAAGAAACATGATCTTGATGAGATTTTTGCAAACAATATGTTTAGGAAAAGAAAATAGATTTTTCTTAAATAATGAATTAAATTGTAAAAAATATAATAATGTACAGAAATATGATAATATGTTCAAAATAAAAATGATAAAAATAAATGAGTGGATTATCAAAACAGGATATTAAACATAATAGAAAATTTTTTTGAAAGTTATGGAAATTTTTTAAGAAAAGGTTAATGACAAAGTTGAATTAATTACCTGTATGTTTGAATATTTGTTAGCACTTTTTCACTAAACAAGCTTTTTTAACAAAAATGATTTTGTGAGTTAATTTTCCGCCGAATAATTAGATTTTGTAAATCAAAATTACTAAAAAACTTTGTCTTTTTTAAAATTATTATTTGAAAACACAAATAATATTGTTCTCTGGATGTTGTTCGATTGGTTTACGAAAATTAACTAAATGAAACTGGTGTGCCCTTTGTAACACGTGTAAACACTTGAACGAGAGATGTGAGATTGTATGTGTGTGTTTTTATATGTCAGGGTGTGAATACTTAAATTGTTGATCTTAAAAGGAAGTCGATATTAATTGTTTGTCAAAAAGTGTAAAAAATTTAAATATGAATCATGTAATAGGTTGTGATCTGATCTAATGTTGACACTGTTAGAAACGTTTATGAGGATGAGACAACTCTCCGCGAATAACCTTCTAAAGATGCAACTTTCGTGATATAAAATCTTTGGAGTGAAATTAAATGAATGGGCGTTTTCTATAGAGTGTTGTACTAGGGTACTTTTGAAATTTTTTTGTTTATGGTGGACCACACTTAGTTCATGTTGTCTCATTCTCTTGTGTACATATTGGGAGGTTTGTCCAATATATTGAAAAGCACAGTCATTACAAGAAACAGAATATACTACATTAGTATTGAGATTGGATGGGGTGGGGGATTTAATGTTCGTAAAGAATTGGTTGAAGGAGTGTAAGGATGAGCCTGATACTAAAATGTTTTCTTCTAACAAAATTTTGGCAAAATAATAATATAAATCTTCAACGTATGGTATGCTGCAGTAAATAAGATTGGTGTTTTTGATGTTAGTACTGGTATTGGGAGAATTAATTTGTGTTTTTAAGAAAGTTCGTCTTTTTTGAATAACTGAATGAATGAGATTTTTTGGGTAACCATTTTCAATTAGAGTTATTTTTACTAGGGATAAATTTTGTGGATGGAAAGTTTGGTGAGACAACAAAATAGCATGGTCTGTAAGGGAAATAATAGTGTTTATCTTATAGTTTCTGGGACAGTATGAGGAATAGTGTAAGTATCTACCCGACCATGTCGTTTTTCTATACCAATTTGTTCGAATAAAGTTATTAGTGTTGTAAACGGATACATCCAAGAAATTAAGTCTGTTGTTATTTTGTAGTTCATGTGTGAAAATTATATTATTGTTAAAATTATTGAAGAGATCTAGTACTGTGTTTATATGATTTTTGTTAATGATAAAAAAAGTGTCATCTACATATCTAATATAAAAGTTAATTTGAAATTTTAAAGTTGAGAAAACGGAAATTTCTAGTGTTTGTAAAACTAAGTCGATGATTCCGGGAGATAAGGGACATCCCATAGCTGCGCCTTTAATTTGAGAATAAAAGTTGTCTTGGCAATGGAAATAGGAGTAATTTAAAATAGTGTTGATAATATGAGTGAAGACTGTTTTCGGAAAGTCAGTAAAGTTACAAATTGTGTGCCAACGTTTATCGATTGAGTTTAGGATTAATTCATGTGGGACACATGTAAAAAGGTTGACCACATCTAAGCTTAGAAATAAGTGATTTTCAGGGATGTTGCGGTTATTAATTAAATTCACAAATTGGTACGAATTCTTAACATAATAGGGAGAATTGATTGTAACATTTTTTAGGACATCAGAAATGAGTTTCGAAATATTGTAAAAAGGAGAGCCAATGTAGGAGACAATCGGTCTGAAAGAGCATTCAGGTTTGTGTATTTTTGGAAGACAGTACATTTTAGGGGAGATAGGGTGTTGTATTTTTAGGTTAAAAGCAAAATTCTCAGAAATTAGTTTTTTGTTTTTCAGATCATTGATTAATTTAAAAGCTATTCTAGAAAAACGTTGTGTGGGATCTTCTGTTAAAATATTATATGTTGTATCATCTTTAAGTAGGTTAAGGACGGAATTGTTGTAAAATTCTTTGTCAAGAATGACTGTGATATTACCCTTATCGGCTGGGCAAACTATAATATTATTAGATTTAATGAAAGCTTTAGTTTCTAAAATGTCTTTGTGGAGTTTCTTTAAATGAAAGTTTTGAAATTTATTATTTACTTTCTTTATATGTTTTACCAGTCTGTCACATAGTTTTGATCTAATGTTATTCTGTTTGTTTGTTTCAATGTTTCTAATGTTGTATTCAATATTACTTAGAATTTTTATGAAATCTGTTTTACTGTATTTCTGAGGAGAGTATGCAAATTTTGGACCTAATGCTAGAATATATTTAACATTTTCTGGAATGTAAATATCAGTTTTATTAACTAACCACTTATCTGTACAAGATTTAGAGATTTTGAAGGGATAGTTGTCATCTCTTTTTTGAATTAAAGTTTTAGTTTTTTTAATATGTTTTTCTTTAGTAGTATTAAAATGTTTGTTAAATTTATAGTTTTCAAAAGCTAAAAATTGATTTAAGAGGTCTTTGTTCAAAGTATTGGAAAGTGTATTGATTATGTTATCCAGTTGTGATTTCAAGTAATTTATGTAGATAAAAGTATTTTTTATTTCTAGATTCAAAACAGACATTTTCAGGTAATTAATTTGTCGTTCAATTTTATAGATGTTGAAAGTGTTGTATAAGAATTGTTTGTTTATAATATTAGAAATAAAATTCGGTATAATCCATTCATTTTTACATCGAATTAGAAATATTTTTTTGTTAATAACATTAGCATATTTAGAGTTAAGTTTTGAATATTTTTTCATTAAACATATTTGTTTGTAATCTACAGTTCTTGATAAGTTTTGAAAGAAATTTCGTTCCATAATGTTCTTGGAATATATTGAATGGTAGAGTCTTGGATTTGTGTATATTTTGTAGAGTTTCGAACAAGAATCCAAAAATAATACAAAATAAAAAACAAGAAAAGTTTTTAAAAAAACAATTTCTTTATTTAATTATTTGTTTATTGTCGACGTTTCGGAACTAGGTACGTTCCATCTTCAGGACATCTGTCAAGAAACATGATCTTGATGAGATTTTTGCAAACAATATGTTTAGGAAAAGAAAATAGATTTTTCTTAAATAATGAATTAAATTGTAAAAAATATAATAATGTACAGAAATATGATAATATGTTCAAAATAAAAATGATAAAAATAAATGAGTGGATTATCAAAACAGGATATTAAACATAATAGAAAATTTTTTTGAAAGTTATGGAAATTTTTTAAGAAAAGGTTAATGACAAAGTTGAATTAATTACCTGTATGTTTGAATATTTGTTAGCACTTTTTCACTAAACAAGCTTTTTTAACAAAAATGATTTTGTGAGTTAATTTTCCGCCGAATAATTAGATTTTGTAAATCAAAATTACTAAAAAACTTTGTCTTTTTTAAAATTATTATTTGAAAACACAAATAATATTGTTCTCTGGATGTTGTTCGATTGGTTTACGAAAATTAACTAAATGAAACTGGTGTGCCCTTTGTAACACGTGTAAACACTTGAACGAGAGATGTGAGATTGTATGTGTGTGTTTTTATATGTCAGGGTGTGAATACTTAAATTGTTGATCTTAAAAGGAAGTCGATATTAATTGTTTGTCAAAAAGTGTAAAAAATTTAAATATGAATCATGTAATAGGTTGTGATCTGATCTAATGTTGACACTGTTAGAAACGTTTATGAGGATGAGACAACTCTCCGCGAATAACCTTCTAAAGATGCAACTTTCGTGATATAAAATCTTTGGAGTGAAATTAAATGAATGGGCGTTTTCTATAGAGTGTTGTACTAGGGTACTTTTGAAATTTTTTTGTTTATGGTGGACCACACTTAGTTCATGTTGTCTCATTCTCTTGTGTACATATTGGGAGGTTTGTCCAATATATTGAAAAGCACAGTCATTACAAGAAACAGAATATACTACATTAGTATTGAGATTGGATGGGGTGGGGGATTTAATGTTCGTAAAGAATTGGTTGAAGGAGTGTAAGGATGAGCCTGATACTAAAATGTTTTCTTCTAACAAAATTTTGGCAAAATAATAATATAAATCTTCAACGTATGGTATGCTGCAGTAAATAAGATTGGTGTTTTTGATGTTAGTACTGGTATTGGGAGAATTAATTTGTGTTTTTAAGAAAGTTCGTCTTTTTTGAATAACTGAATGAATGAGATTTTTTGGGTAACCATTTTCAATTAGAGTTATTTTTACTAGGGATAAATTTTGTGGATGGAAAGTTTGGTGAGACAACAAAATAGCATGGTCTGTAAGGGAAATAATAGTGTTTATCTTATAGTTTCTGGGACAGTATGAGGAATAGTGTAAGTATCTACCCGACCATGTCGTTTTTCTATACCAATTTGTTCGAATAAAGTTATTAGTGTTGTAAACGGATACATCCAAGAAATTAAGTCTGTTGTTATTTTGTAGTTCATGTGTGAAAATTATATTATTGTTAAAATTATTGAAGAGATCTAGTACTGTGTTTATATGATTTTTGTTAATGATAAAAAAAGTGTCATCTACATATCTAATATAAAAGTTAATTTGAAATTTTAAAGTTGAGAAAACGGAAATTTCTAGTGTTTGTAAAACTAAGTCGATGATTCCGGGAGATAAGGGACATCCCATAGCTGCGCCTTTAATTTGAGAATAAAAGTTGTCTTGGCAATGGAAATAGGAGTAATTTAAAATAGTGTTGATAATATGAGTGAAGACTGTTTTCGGAAAGTCAGTAAAGTTACAAATTGTGTGCCAACGTTTATCGATTGAGTTTAGGATTAATTCATGTGGGACACATGTAAAAAGGTTGACCACATCTAAGCTTAGAAATAAGTGATTTTCAGGGATGTTGCGGTTATTAATTAAATTCACAAATTGGTACGAATTCTTAACATAATAGGGAGAATTGATTGTAACATTTTTTAGGACATCAGAAATGAGTTTCGAAATATTGTAAAAAGGAGAGCCAATGTAGGAGACAATCGGTCTGAAAGAGCATTCAGGTTTGTGTATTTTTGGAAGACAGTACATTTTAGGGGAGATAGGGTGTTGTATTTTTAGGTTAAAAGCAAAATTCTCAGAAATTAGTTTTTTGTTTTTCAGATCATTGATTAATTTAAAAGCTATTCTAGAAAAACGTTGTGTGGGATCTTCTGTTAAAATATTATATGTTGTATCATCTTTAAGTAGGTTAAGGACGGAATTGTTGTAAAATTCTTTGTCAAGAATGACTGTGATATTACCCTTATCGGCTGGGCAAACTATAATATTATTAGATTTAATGAAAGCTTTAGTTTCTAAAATGTCTTTGTGGAGTTTCTTTAAATGAAAGTTTTGAAATTTATTATTTACTTTCTTTATATGTTTTACCAGTCTGTCACATAGTTTTGATCTAATGTTATTCTGTTTGTTTGTTTCAATGTTTCTAATGTTGTATTCAATATTACTTAGAATTTTTATGAAATCTGTTTTACTGTATTTCTGAGGAGAGTATGCAAATTTTGGACCTAATGCTAGAATATATTTAACATTTTCTGGAATGTAAATATCAGTTTTATTAACTAACCACTTATCTGTACAAGATTTAGAGATTTTGAAGGGATAGTTGTCATCTCTTTTTTGAATTAAAGTTTTAGTTTTTTAATATGTTTTTCTTTAGTAGTATTAAAATGTTTGTTAAATTTATAGTTTTCAAAAGCTAAAAATTGATTTAAGAGGTCTTTGTTCAAAGTATTGGAAAGTGTATTGATTATGTTATCCAGTTGTGATTTCAAGTAATTTATGTAGATAAAAGTATTTTTTATTTCTAGATTCAAAACAGACATTTTCAGGTAATTAATTTGTCGTTCAATTTTATAGATGTTGAAAGTGTTGTATAAGAATTGTTTGTTTATAATATTAGAAATAAAATTCGGTATAATCCATTCATTTTTACATCGAATTAGAAATATTTTTTTGTTAATAACATTAGCATATTTAGAGTTAAGTTTTGAATATTTTTTCATTAAACATATTTGTTTGTAATCTACAGTTCTTGATAAGTTTTGAAAGAAATTTCGTTCCATAATGTTCTTGGAATATATTGAATGGTAGAGTCTTGGATTTGTGTATATTTTGTAGAGTTTCGAACAAGAATCCAAAAATAATACAAAATAAAAAACAAGAAAAGTTTTTAAAAAAAACAATTTCTTTATTTAATTATTTGTTTATTGTCGACGTTTCGGAACTAGGTACGTTCCATCTTCAGGACATCTGTCAAGAAACATGATCTTGATGAGATTTTAGCAAACAATATGTTTAGGAAAAGAAAATAGATTTTTCTTAAATAATGAATTAAATTGTAAAAAATATAATAATGTACAGAAATATGATAATATGTTCAAAATAAAAATGATAAAAATAAATGAGTGGATTATCAAAACAGGATATTAAACATAATAGAAAATTTTTTGAAAGTTATGGAAATTTTTTAAGAAAAGGTTAATGACAAAGTTGAATTAATTACCTGTATGTTTGAATATTTGTTAGCACTTTTTCACTAAACAAGCTTTTTTAACAAAAATGATTTTGTGAGTTAATTTTCCGCCGAATAATTAGATTTTGTAAATCAAAATTACTAAAAACTTTGTCTTTTTAAAATTATTATTTGAAAACACAAATAATATTGTTCTCTGGATGTTTTGATTGGTTTCGAAAATTAACTAAATGAAACTGGTGTGCCCTTTGTAACACGTGTAAACACTTGAACGAGAGATGTGAGATTGTATGTGTGTGTTTTATATGTCAGGGTGTGAATACTTAAATTGTTGATCTTAAAAGGAAGTCGATATAATTGTTTGTCAAAAAGTGTAAAAAATTTAAATATGAATCATGTAATAGGTTGTGATCTGATCTAATGTTGACACTGTTAGAAACGTTTATGAGGATGAGACAACTCTCCGCGAATAACCTTCTAAAGATGCAACTTTCGTGATATAAAATCTTTGGAGTGAAATTAAATGAATGGGCGTTTTCTATAGAGTGTTGTACTAGGGTACTTTTGAAATTTTTTTTTTATGGTGGACCACACTAGTTCATGTTGTCTCATTCTCTTGTGTACATATTGGGAGGTTTGTCCATATATTGAAAAGCACAGTCATTACAAGAAACAGAAAACTACATTAGTATTGAGATTGGATGGGGTGGGGGATTTAATGTTCGTAAAGAATTGGTTGAAGGAGTGTAAGGATGAGCCTGATACTAAAATGTTTTCTTCTAACAAAATTTTGGCAAAATAATAATATAAATCTTCAACGTATGGTATGCTGCAGTAATAAGATTGGTGTTTTTGATGTTAGTACTGGTATGGGAGAATTAATTTGTGTTTTTAAGAAAGTTCGTCTTTTTTTGAATAACTGAATGAATGAGAATTTTTTGGGTAACCATTTTCAATTAGAGTTATTTTTACTAGGGAGATATTTTGTGGATGGAAGTTTGGTGAGACAACAAAATATGCATGGTCTGTAAGGGAAATAATAGTGTTTATCTTATAAGTTGTTTCTGGGACAGTATGAGGATAGTGTAAGTATCTACCCGA
>NW_020537646.1:59296676-59352521 GCF_003426905.1 Ctenocephalides felis | reverse complement strand
CGAAATTTATTTCGGGTGTTTTTGTAATCTCTCAATTGCGTCAGGTCGTTCCACATTATTACGGTAATATAAGATTTTTCTTATAGCTGAATCTCGTATTTCCTTTTTATTATCAAACAACATTGCTATAACATATTTTCTTTTCTGAGTGAGCATAGTATGCGTTTTCTTTAGCAACATTGTTCCAATTTGTCTCAAATTCGAGTCTAAATATTGCGTCCAGCTAATAAATTTATAAAATAATATACTACCATACACCACAGAGTTTGTAATATTTAATGTTAAAGTACATTGGAATATATACTTTCATTACGTAGTTTGCCAGATTTTCAAATTTTTGGAAGGCTTTTAGTAGTACACATATAACCAAGTAACCTACTAGCCTTCGTGAGCCAACGGGAATGTGCTATTGGCCCTGGTTTCATGTTAGCTAAGTCTGTCGATACTTCTCCAGAGCAACTGCTTTAGCTATTTTTATTAAATAACTTGAGTCAGTTTCGATTCAGCAGGACTTATATCAGCCAATTTTCAAGTGGGATTGTTTCAAAGTCTTTTAACGGCTGGAAGTATATAGGAAAAAATAATTATATTGAATTGAACATAGGGTATTAAAATAGTAAATATGTTATAACTCACCGGTATATTTTCGCATGTTTCAATTTGTTTGCTTAATATTCCAGTTTTTGTTCGTGGTCCAGTGGTCAATGATTTTTCCAAATAGTTAAATAAATGGCGAAGTGGAAGTTCGTTAAAGTGGAGAAGACACACAAACCAATGCAGTGGCCTGTTTAACTGAATTTCAAATCGACGTAAATACCATTTTTTACGCCTGTATTTGCTGGTTCACCCATCGCAACATATGCCTATCAAAGAATCGAGAGCTATTCCTTTATCGGCGAAAAACTCGTTCAATTTGATTACTTTACTTTCCGAATCTTCATTTTCCAATTTTGTGTAACCCAACAATTGGCCATTCGGTTCCTTTAAATAACTAAATGCGCTTCTTTAATCATTCGTGGGTGAAACTTCTTATCGATTTTTCCATGGTAATAGAATCATTTTTCGGCCGTCGAATGAAAATGCTATTAATTCAGAGAAGAATCATATCGTTTGTGTAGAGCTTGCCTATTTTTCTGCCTCTCGCGAACGCTTTTATTTTTGTCCATAATGACAGGATTGCCCCAATCATCCGTTATGCCCAGGTCACGCAGGATTGCCGTCACCACGCCAGACCCAACTCTATCAGAAATTGCAAATCTGTCGCACATTAAGGCATAGCTTGGAGCCTTATATCTTCGACTATATTGGACCACGTTTTATATGAGAAGTATTTTGTAAACTTTCCGAACTGCTTTTAAATCAAAATCAACATCTGGAGTATATGTCTCACCTGGAGTAATATTGCTAGTTATTGTAGATCTGATACTTCATCTTCAATTTTTATAATATATTCTGGTATCGTAGATTTCCTCTCATTATGTTGATCCATCATAAACGCTTGTAAATGTTTTGGGATCAATCCACAAGAACACAGTAATCTTCGCAAATCGCATTTGCATTTTCCAATATAAAATAATTCTTTCGTGGATTCTACAAACTCCTGAAATGATGCTTGGGTAGACTTGCTTTTATTTGTACTTTTATATTTATCAATCAATCGGTTCAATTTTCTAGCGATACTTCGTTTCTCCATAATTGGATATCAATTTTTCCCACGTCTGAATCAATTTCGTTACCACATTTGGAGTAAATGTTTTATATGAAAACATTTTATTTTGTTTTTTTGATTCTTCGGCCAAATAAAAATAATACCTGATAATTTCCATACTTGTCGGAAGATTTACACCAGTAAATTCTTTTGCTTCCCCAAATGTAATTTGATCATGCGAGCGCATATGATTCAAATTACTAGCACTTGCGCCTGAATTTAATAAGAATTCGCCATTGATACTTCACGTCTAACTGGAGAACTGAATGAAGATTTATGCGAATTTTTCCACATTAATATATTCTTTTCGAAAGTTCGAGAATTATTATAAAAAATACTAGCGCACTCTGATGGAAATAAATAACAACAACTAAACCCGATTTAAAAACCCCCGTACAAACTATTAAAAGAAATATAACTTACAATTGGAATTATTCACATGCCTAAATTAATATATTAACTTATTAAAAACAGTATTTTATTGAAAATTTCGCTGGCTAAAGAGTTATTTGCGATATATGGTTTTGAAGTCAAAATTCATTAAATAACACATATATTTCATATGAAAAGGTGCCCATATCGCTTAATTTTACTTCTATAATGATTCGGCCCCACCCTAATATATATATAATATATATATATATATATATAATAATATATAGGGCCGGTCCTGCCTTGCATGCGATGCATGCGAAAAATGCGCGGCGCACGCCTTAGGGGCCGCCAAAACGAGATTCGAAATGAAATTTGTAATATATTATTGTTTTTTTTAATTTTTTTTTAAATAGTTTATAATAAACAATCTAAACAATCTAACTTACTATGGATACGGAGACACAAAAGCATATTGAGTTTGCAATGTGATACAGTTAGAAACAATAACCGATTATTAACTCTACAAGTTAGTAAATTATTGTTCTGCTTATTGTTTAATGTACTTATTACATTTTTTCTTCGTTTGAAATTAAACGTGAAATAAAAAAAAATCTAGTGTCATCCCCTAAGCGCAAACCTAACGAAAGTTTAAATTAATTATTGGCGTTATTGATGAAAAATTGCGAGCTGATTTATTTGAAACGGTATTTATTAAAGAAATATAAACTAATTATAATAGAAAAAATGGAAAATGGGGGGTCAGTGCTTAAAAATAGATTGTTTATTCCGAGAAATTGAATTGTAACTTTGGTTTTGTTTTAAATGTATCGCATCTGATGAACTTTGAACGTTGAAGACATGCGTGGTTAGTGTTAGGGGAACAATCCAAAAATGACTTTGGAACAAAATTGTTGAGCTTTGTTCATATCTAGTGGTCCCTATTCTAAATTTAAATGCAAAATAATACAGATACAAATAAATCACTTTTTTTTCAATATTCAGGAAATATGTGATTCTTTGCATCTTTTACTGATCTTTGGCCAATACTTATAAAATACGTTAAAAATTTAACTTCAAACAACAATCTGATACTCTGAATCTAATGATGAATCAATTCGGGGCTTATCAATAAGGAAAAGTTTACGATGCACTCTTTAATATTGTAAATACTGAAAAATAAATTAAAATAAAATTTAAAAAATCTTACGTGAAATACGAGAGCTATGTTAGTTTTAAAGGCTAGTTTTTTTTCTCGATTTGCTTAATAGAATAAATCGCATAATAAATAAGTAGAATGTTCAAATGTTATTAATACTTGGAAATTTTAAAATGTTTGCATTACGATCAACCCGCGAATTGCCTCGATTTTCTAAATAAATTTAAAATCCATGTTATTTTATACGCTTTTAAATTATATCTAATTTTTTCTACGATAAAAATTAATTGAAAAAATGTATGTAAATATTTATATACTTTTAATGATATACTGTTAAAACATTAATTATTGGGGGGGGGGGGCGCAAGAACAAATTTTCATGCGGGCGCTGAGGACCCCAGGACCGGCCTGTATAATATATATATATATATATATATATATATATATATATATCTAGTCTCGAAACGTATAAAAAAATAATAAATTCTTTACATTCGAACGCATTGGCTGTTTTATTCATTTCAATATGTTTCAACATCGAACAAAAAATCCTCAATATATATATATCGAAGTTAAACCTGTTTATGCGGCCCGCTTGAAGTTAACCTTGCTTATGCGCCCGATTGCAACCTTTGAGTTTGACATCCTTGGTGTCACCGTCGGGCCTGGAATTTATATAAATAGTCAGTTTAGTATGAACAGTCAGAGAAAAAGGCGTATTTGTAAATTAGAATAAAATAAACCGAACGTAAATATGTAACAGGACTTTTCAAATGACAATCATCGTGGAAATTTCATATTTCGTCGATCATCAAAATTACAGTCCACTAACAAGGACAATTATTCGACGATGATTCGACGTAATATAAATCGCTTCAGATTAGCAAACATTTAAAATTCCTCGAAAATTTCATTATATTACAGGAAGTTCAGCAATTTGCCTAAGGTACGATGCCATACTCCACTAGTTTTTTTTTAAATTATGAAGAAACGACGCGGCCTTTCTTCTTTAGAAAATCTAACAGCCCGATTATGAGCCGATTCAGCCGCACAACAGACAAAATGTTATGGCAAGGCCAAGTTACGCTCCAACTTGCATATATTTATGCTTCTGATTCATACTGAATACTGTCAAAATGTCATGTGCTTGTTGTGCATTCAAGCGTTTTACACATAAACTGCAACGTCACTCGTACATTGAAACTGAGTAAGACACATCATGCGATCTAAATCGTTTTTTTTTACTTCCGAAGGAGAAGTTTATGTTTTCATCAAAAAATCCGATTCGCTAATTATATGTTTTCTCGACGTTTCAAGCCATTCTGAATCAAATGAGACCAAATTTGGAAAAAGTATGTGTGTGTGTGCGTGTGTGTGAACAGATTTTTTTGCCCGTAAATCGACGTTTACTCAAAACGGTTGGACGATTTAAAAAACTTAAAAGCCATTCGATGTATTTCGATGTGGACTCTCGTTTCTGAGTTTTGTGAAGACGATCGGCCGAGCCGTTTCTTTGCATGTCGCAGAAAAGTGGAAAAATTTTTCGTCCACGTTTTAGCACGCAATTCCTAATCGATTTTGAAAATTCAAAAAACCGTTCGAAAGATATTCGTTGGGAATCGTGCTGATTAGTTTTTGGTGTAAAGATCGGCCGGGCCGTTTCTAGTAATAAGTTTTTTAAAAAAAAATCGACGATTTTTTTAACTTCCCGAAGGAGGAGTTTATATTTTCATAAAAAAATCCGACTCGCTAATTTTATGTTTTCTCGACGTTTCAAGCCATTCTGAATCGAATGAACCCAATTTGGAAAAAGTATGTGTGTGTGTATGTATGTGTGTGTGTGTGTGAACAGATTTTTTTCCGTAAATCGACGTTTTCTCCAAAACGGCTGAATCGATGTCAAAATTTTAAAAGCCATTTGATATATCTCGATGAGGACTAGCGTTTCTCAGTCTTGTGCGACGATTGCCGGGCCGTTTCTTTGTAAATCGCAGAAAAGTGAAAATTTTTTCGTCCACGTTTTAGTCCGCAATCTGAATCAATTTGAAAATTCAAAAACCGTTCGATATATATGATTGGAATCGTGCTGATTAGTTTTGGTAAAGATCGGCCGGGCCGTTTAATTGTAATAATTAAAAAAAAAAAAATATCGACGCTTTTATGATTTTTTTTTTATGGTAAATACCATAGTCTTGTAGATCATACTAAAATATTACGGCCCTACGATAAGTTGTTTAATTTTGAAAAATCGTCAAAGTTTGCAAAAATTATTATCGTTTCTTGACATTTGACAAATTAAACCTTTGATCGACGTTTTTCACAAAAACGCCTGAACCGATTTCATAAATTTAAAAGTCATTTGATGTATCTCAATGAGGACTACAATTTGTCAGTTTTGTGAGACGATCTGCTAAGCCGTTTTTTTTGTAATTTGAAAAAAGTGTTAAACTTTTCGTCCACATTCAAGCTCAAACTACCGAATCGATTTAAAAAAAAAACAAAACTGTTCGAAAGATATTAGTTGGGAATGATACTGATTAGTTTTAGGTGAAAACTACCGTGCCGTTTTCTTTTAATTAACTGTTTGTAAAATTTAAGCTGATTTTTATGGAACTTTTTTTGGCGATATATATCATCATGGTCTTATAGAACTTACTGAATATTACGGCCTTACAAGTAGTATAATTTTAAAAATTTATCGAGAAAATAAGTTGTTTTTTTGACATTTGTTAATATTACAATTAGAGGATTTACTTGGTATAACGATAGTAGTACTTGGTCTTACTGAACATACCTACCAATAAAGTCCTGCGGACAGTATTCGTTCAGACGTTGAGCTGTTAACATCGGTGAATAAATAATAACCTTTCCATAAATATCAAAAAGTACTAATATATTTTTCTACCTGTCCAGTGACCTGTGTTAGTGACTGCATTGTGTACAAATAGATACCGTTAAACACGTGTCCCCTTGCCGGGGGCACGCAGTGTCGTATAAACATTGCGTATTTTATATTAATATAAGTGGTAATTAAGTAAATTAACCGCATTTTTGTTGTGCTAATTAAATCAATGTCTTTATGGAGTCCGATACTGGACAATTAAAGGGCCGTCCGCCCGATAAAAATCCTCCTACACGTTCGGAAATTGGCGTGACTGTTGCAAATGCAAGGAATGTGTACTATGTCGGAAATGAAAATAATACAGATTTACGTAATTCTAATAATGAGGAGATCATAATAAGAAGGGAACATAATCCAATGCAAATTAATAGTGCTGAAACGGTGATTGAAGAGTCAATTCGAATTGAAGAGTCGATTAATATGGATAATGTGTGTGACAAAAGCAATGAAGCACAAAATATTGAAATGATTGAGCAAGTACCTAGTGATGAGAATTCTAATCAAAATAACGTTGATGAAATACATTTACCGAATCGTTTTGATATGTGTGATACTGGACCTTTTTACATTTACGTAGAATCTTTAAGTAAAAACATTGGACGTTTACACCCTATGGCTCTCGGAAAATTACTACACAGATCACGATCGATTCTGAAAGAAGATTTGCTGGAGATTATCATGATTGGTAACAATAAAGTCAAACTAGTTCTTAGGAATGGTAAAACAGCAAATAGCCTTCTTGACGATAATTTTTTTACTGCTAATAATTTGAAAGCTTACATTCCTAAATACCTATTAATTAGGGAAGGTATAATCTTTGATGTAGATATTAATCTCACGGCAGAAGAAATATTAGAAGAGATAGAATCAGTCATTCCAGTAATAGACGTAAAGTGTTTTATACCAAAAAACATCAACAAACGCAGAATCAACTCGCAATGCGTGAAATTATCTTTCAGAGGTTCAATTCTGCCGGATAAGGTAGGTATACATTCTGTAAAATGCCCAGTCAGCCCATATATTAAGAAGATCACCCAATGCCACAATGTTGGCGTATTGGCCACGTTCGGGAAAAATGCCGGAACGACCTAAGGTGTCCCAAATGTGCAGGTCCTCATATTAAAGACGTATGTTTAGAAGATACCAACAATCTATGCTGCCTGTGCAAAGATAACCACGAGGCTTATAATAAAGATTGCAGGATCTATAAAAGATATAAAAATATTAATGAATTAATGGCAACACAGAATTTATCTTTCTACGAAGCAAAAAAAATCTTTGATAACGATAAATACTCGAGAACAGTTAGAGTTAACCTTAGCAGCTTGAATAAAGATAAAGATTTCCCTCCTATGAAAATCAAGAACTCTAACCAGAGTGGGGCTTTAATAAACAATAAATTCATGGTTCTATCGGACCTGGAAGAGGAGGAAGACCAAGGATATGTTGCAAACTTCCAGACATTTAATAAACCAAAAAGGATTCATGTTCCACCCTCAACCAAGAGAGAAAAGAATGGGGCTGTAATCGGACATAACATATAACCTGTTTATAAAGAAAATATGGCTGACAAGGCAAACTTTAAAAACCCTAGAAAAAGAGTGAAAAACAAATCAGATTCTGATTCTGAAAATGAAGTAAAATCTAATAGGAAAAGTGAAGATCCTAACACATCAGGAGGCCTATATCATTTCATTAGGCTGCTAAAGGACGTCTATAATCCAAATGATCCCGTATTAAAAAATTTGTTAAGTGATGTTTTTCTCAAAATGGTAAAAATTAAACACAAAATAGATCCTGCAAGTTTAAAAAAGAAAAAATCTAATAAGGATTTACCTGTGAGTTCAGAAAAATAAATCAATCAGTACTCCTTTCATTATGAAACAAATAAACATTTTACAATATAACTGTAGATCAATGTTAGCAAACAAGAGTAGTATAGAACATTATATGTGGTCTCATAAAATTCATGTGGCAGGTCTGTCCGAAACCTGGCTTAAAGAAGGTCATAAATATTTTGTCAAAGGTTATCGGATTTTCCGAGAAGACACAGTTGACGGTTATGGCGGTACTGCCATTCTAGTCAAAGACAACATATTATGCGAGAAAATTAACCACCCATTTCAGTGCCATCTTATCCAAATGTGTGCAGTGATTTTAAAATTAGAAAACCCGGTATGTATTATTTCAATCCATTGTGCGCCGAACTCTAAGGAATATTTCAAGAACATTAAAGATTTAATTGAAACTATTTCCATGCCAATACTTATAATAGGGGATTTTATCTGCAAAAATTTAGCTTGGGGTAGTGCCTCCATTGACAGAGGAGGCGAGATTCTATACAACATAATTGAAGACCTAAACCTCACCATAATGAATGATGGAAGACCAACCACTATCAGCACGGCAAGTAGGAAAGGTACGCCAATAGATCTTACTTTTTGTTCCAATAATCTATATGACAAAATCCAGTGGGACATTTATGCGGGCAGCTTAGGATCTGACCATTTGCCGATTAACATTACATTAAAAACTAACTTTGATGTAAAAGATTATATACGAGTATATCCCTCCAGAAAATGGAATGGGAAATAGAAGATAAGTTGAAAAAAGTGGTGATGGATCCTCCATGAGGATCATAAGTCAAAATATGATGCCATTATCGAGATCATAAACGAAGCAGCTGGTAAACACTTCAAAGAACGTAAAACAGTGGCAATTAAGCAATTTAAACCCGCTATCTGGTGGGACGAAGAATGTGAAAACCAGATCAGGAAAAGAAAAATAGCGTACAAAAAGATGGTAGACGAGTTTACTTACAACAATTTTATTGAGTATCAAAAAATAAACGCTATTACAAAAAAAATCTCAAATCTAAAAAGAGAAAAAAGTGGATGGATTTTACAAACTCGCTCAATAGTAATGTTAATACATCAAAGCTTTGGAATATAGTGAAAATTTTTAACAACAAAAATAATAGAAACTCATCTAAGCCTCCAGTCGCTAGCTCATTCTTCGAAGACATGCTAAAAATGTTCGTTCCAGACTTGGTCTCCAATGAAATCAATCTGAATTTTGCAAATAATCTCGGAAGAGATCCCGATGACTTAATTTCTCCTATCAGACTATATGAATTTGATAATATATTAAAAAATAAAAAAGACAGCGTGCCAGGAATGGATAATATCTCATACATTATGTTAAAGAAGAGCCCCATAGCATTAAAATGTCTAATCATAGAGGTATTTAATTCAATTCTTTCTACATGCTGGATTCCAGAGGATTGGAAAAAAATTATAATTATTCCCATCTTGAAACCGAATAAAGACCCTTTGAAGATAGAATCCTATCGACCAATTTCATTATTATCTTGTTTGAATAAGACATTTGAAGCCATCATCAAGAATAGATTGGAGTGGTATTTAGAAAACAAGTCTCTCTTCAATCAAAACCAATTTGGATTTAGACGAGGTCAAGGCACAAGTGATCTGTTAAGTACCTTATCTAATGACATTCATATATCTAATTCGAATAACGGATACCTCCTATTGTTAGCGACGGATATACATAAGGCTTACGATAATGTTGATCATGGCATTTTACTGAACAAACTTAAGAAATTGAACATTCCCTCTAATATTATGAAAGTGATAATTCTTCTACTAACCAATAGGTTGCTATATGTAAAAAATAAAAATATGCAGCGACACTAGCTCTCCCACTATTGAAAAATAGTAGTAAAGAGCTACACTAGCCTCCACACTATTAGGGACCCTAATGTGTGGAGGGGGTCAGGCTACCAGGTATATAACCAAAGCAGCTACCATCCTCGATCTCTTTTCTCTTCTACTGGTCGAGCAGGCAATACCTAGAAAAACTACGGAGTCCAAGCGAGGAATACCAAGAATACCAGAATTCAACCAAGAAGATTTTGTAATTATTATAATTTTGTAATAAACTTTATTTTTCATTTATAGTGTCTTGATTTTTATATGTGGGACCACCCCACATAATTGGTGACCCCGACGCTGAATTGGACCACATAATTGGTGTGAGCTGAATTACTATAGAGCACTATCCGTACAGAAGATAAAAAAAACAATGAATAAAGACATACAGGACACTAAAGGGGAACTGGACGCAATCTCACGCACTCCGCATCTACCGCCATTTTTAAGTGAGAAACCGACATTGTGGTTCACAATAGCCGAAGCAATATTTTCTCGATGCCGCATCATTAATGACCTGGCTAAATATGAATTTGTAATAGCTCACCTAGATTGCAAATATTTACTCCAGATTGAGGACGTGATAAATTCTCCGCCTGCAGAGAATAAATACATAAAACTAAAGGAGAAATTAATCAAAAGGCTATCAATTTCCGAACGGCAAAGGATAAGACAATTACTTTTGCAAGAAGAATTTGGTGATCGAAGTCCTTCTCAGTTCCTACGTCACCTTCGTTCATTGGTCGGAACAACTACAGTCGACAATTCACTCCTACGAGAAATCTGGATTCAACGACTACCGGCACAGACTCAACAAATACTGCAAACCCAGATCAATGGAGACCTAGAAGAACTTGCATCGCTCGCCGACAAAATATGTGAGATTGCACAACCGCCAGTAGTCGCAGCAACTAGTAACAACCAACAGCAAGACATCATACAAAAACTAATTGATAAAAATGATCAACTAACACAGCGTGTGGAAGATCTTACAGAGAAATTAGCCAAGTTAACCTATCGTAGCAGACTCAACCTATCAGCAAATAGAAACTGTAGCCCATTTCGACAAGACAGGTCTAACCACTTCTTCAGGCCGAGAAGTACTTCTAGATCGCGCAACCGAAAAACATTCTGTTGGTACCACGCCAAATTCGGAAAGAAGGCAAGAAAATGCGAGAGTCATTGTTCGTTCAGAGAGGAAAACTCCAACGGCAAGGAGTGATGGCGACCTATCCTTGCTCTTCATCAAGCCGTCGCCTCTTCATAAGTGATCGCAGAACTAAGGTACAGTTTTTGGTCGACACAGGTTCAGACGTTTGCGTGTATCCAAGGCGCTTAACTGCTAAACCTAATCCTCAACTAAACTATACTTTGTCTGCAGCCAATGGAACCAACATACGCACGTACGGGGATATTATTTTACAATTAGATTTTGGACTAAGAAGAAATTTTACTTGGAGATTCATCGTAGCAGACGTAACAATGCCTATACTTGGAGCAGACTTTTTGGCGTACTACAATATCATTATTGATATAAAGAATTCTCGTCTACATGACAACCTGACATCATTGTCATCTCCAGGATGTGTCACATTCTCTCGGATACAAAGTGTCAAGTCTATATTTGGAGACAGTGCATACAACAAATTATTAGCTGATTTTCCATCCATCACCAGACCATCAGGCTTGTGTCAAGAAAGCAAACACAAAACATTTCATTATATCAGAACCACTCCAGGACCTCCAGTTTCTTCTGGACCACGGCGCCTCAAGCCAGAATTACTTCGCGTAGCCAAAGAAGAATTTAAGAATATGGTAGAATTAGGCATTGCAAGACCCTCCGATAGTTCTTGGTCTTCACCTCTACATCTGACACAGAAAAAGGATTCGACGTGGCGTCCATGCGGAGATTATCGGCTACTCAACTCACGCACAATTCCAGACAAATATCCCGTTCGTCATATTGCGGACTTCGCCCATAATTTAGCAGGATGTACTATATTTTCAGTGATCGACTTAGTGAAAGCCTTTCAGCAGATTCCAGTTCATCCTGATGATATTGCAAAAACAGCAATAATAACACCATTTGGGCTGTTTGAGTTCCCGTATATGACTTTTGGACTAAGGAACGCAGCACAAACATTTCAGCGATTTATAGATGAGGTTACACAAGGTCTGGATTTTTGTTACGCATACCTAGATGATATTCTTATATCATCTACATCGCTAGAAGAACACCAAGATCATCTCCGCCAATTATTTCAACGTCTGAAAGACCACGGCGTTGTCATTAATCCAGCGAAATGCGTATTAGGTGCACCCAAAGTTACATTTCTTGGTTATGAAATTTCTAAAGATGGAACTATGCCACCACAAGACCGTATCAACGATCTCCAAGAATATCCGCTACCGGCAACCTACTCAAAGCTGCGACGCTTCATAGGAATGATTAATTATTATCGAAGGTTTATTCCTCACATAGCTGAATTTCTTGCTCCGCTACACAAGCTGCTCTCAGGATCTACCAAATCTGGATCACAACCAATTTCTTGGACCCCACAGCTTCAAGATAACTTCGAGACTTGCAAGAAAGAATTGGCTAAAGCAACATTACTAGCACACCCAGTTCCAAATGCTCAAACAGCATTATTTAGCGATGTATCCAACCATTCTATCGGTGCAGTATTACAGCAGTACATCAATGGCACTTGGCAACCTTTGGGCTTCTTTTCAAAAAAACTATCTGAGAAACAACAACTATGGCCAGCATATTATCGAGAACTTTTGGCTGGATACGAAGCAGTGCAACATTTTCGAAGCTTACTGGAAGGGAGACATTTCATTTGGTTTACTGACCACAAACCTTTAATTCACGCCTTTTCCCAGCGAAAGGACAAGCTGCCGCCAATACAGTTAAATCAATTAAGTTTCTTGTCGCAGTTTACAACAGATGTTCGCTATGTTAGTGGACAACAAAACATTGTAGCCGACGCTTTCTCAAGAACAGAAGCCATAACATCGCCTTTGGATCACTCCGTTATTGCTAAATCTCAAGACGAAGATGAAGAACTGGTAACGCTCTTAAAATCAGATACTGCTCTCAACCTGAAACGCATCGCTATTCCAGGAACCAAAGAACAATTATATTGCGACATATCTCAAAATAGATTACGTCCTTATGTTCCTGCTGAACATAGACGACACATTTTTAATACTCTGCACAATCTATCTCATCCAGGTATAAAAACCACAACTAAACTCATCACGGATAGATTTGTTTGGCCTGGCATTCGCAAGGATTGTAGAACCTGGGCTCGAAGCTGCATCTCATGTCAACGCTCCAAAATTGGTCGGCATATAGTCACATCACTTGGAGAGTTCAAAGTGCCACCCGCCAGATTTCTGCATGTTCACATTGACATTGTCGGACCACTTCCACAATCAAAAGGCTTCAAATACCTATTCACCGCTATAGACCGTTACACACGCTGGCTTGAAGTTTTTCCTCTATCAGGTATTACCGCAGAAAGTGTAACCTGGGCTTTCCTGTATTCTTGGATTTCACGCTTTGGTGTTCCATCTCAAGTAACAAGCGACCAAGGACGGCAATTCTGTTCAGCTGTTTTTCAAGGAGTAACCAAACTACTAGGAATTTCCCACATTCCTACTACAGCATATCACCCGCAATCGAATGGATTGATTGAAAATGCTCACAGGCCACTGAAAACAGCCCTCATGTGCCATGCAGACCCGTCATGGATGGATTCTCTACCAATTATTTTATTAGGAATTCGAGCTTCTGTTAAAGAAGACATTAAAAGCAGCAGCGCCGAATTAGTATATGGAGAGCCGCTTCGTCTACCTGGCGAATTTTTAATCAGCACGCGCAAGGAGATACCAACAAGCGACTTCTTGAGAAATCTACATCGACATTTCGAAACAATACATCCAACTCCTACATCTGCACATGGATCGAAAAAGACCTTTGTACATAAAGAACTAAGTAATGCAAAATTTGTATTCCTTAGGGAAGGCGCTCTGCGACCAGCGCTTTCTTGTCCATACAGAGGTCCGTATGAAGTCATAGATCGAAACTCCAAAACATTGAAAATTAAAATTGGAGAAGGCAATGTAAGAGTATCCATCGATCGTGTCAAGCCCGCTTTCACCACAGAAGACGACCAAAGTACGAGTTCGACTCCATCCAGCGCTACAGAACATACCTCCAATCAATATAAAACACGGTTTGGACGGGTAGTTCGTCCTCGCATCCAATAAAATCAATACAATTTTATTGACTCGCCAGGGGGGTATTGCAGCGACACTAGCTCTCCCACTATTGAAAAATAGTAGTAAAGAGCTACACTAGCCTCCACACTATTAGGGACCCTAATGTGTGGAGGGGGTCAGGCTACCAGGTATATAACCAAAGCAGCTACCATCCTCGATCTCTTTTCTCTTCTACTGGTCGAGCAGGCAATACCTAGAAAAACTACGGAGTCCAAGCGAGGAATACCAAGAATACCAGAATTCAACCAAGAAGATTTTGTAATTATTATAATTTTGTAATAAACTTTATTTTTCATTTATAGTGTCTTGATTTTTATATGTGGGACCACCCCACAAATAAATTAACAGGTCCCAGAGTAGCTCTTACAGGCTTACCACAAGGTTCTATATTGAGTCCGTTATTATTTAATATTTATATGTCGGACTTTACTGAAGTTACCCAAGACGATGTTAAGAAACTACAATATGCTGATGATTTATTTTTGTACATTTCTTGCAACACACTTGAGCAAAGCATTCACAAAATGAAGTCGTCGATCACAGGTGTCTCAGAATGAATGAGGTTCAACCACCTGAACCTTTCCTTGGTCAAAACAAAGGGTATCCTGTTCACCAGGCATAGAAAATTCCTTTACCCTCAAGAAATCAATATGGGGAATTGGATCTGTAAAATATACGATAGTGTGAAAATTTTAGGGGTTACCTTTGATAAAAAGATGACCTTCCAGGTGCACGTTGAAGAGGTGATCAAAAAATGTGAAACAGGTAAGAATATCATTAGAAGATTGGTTGGAACTGACTGGGGAGCCCACCCAAGTTCATGTTTAGCTATCTACAAATCCATAATTAGATCACATATTGATTATGGATACTTCATTTACGGAGGAATCTCAACCAATATACAAGGATTACTAGATAAAGCTCAACTTTCGGCTTTAAGACTGTGCTTGGGAGCTATGAGGTCAACGCCTCGCATTGCCATTTTAGCGGAAGCCGGGGAAGCCCCATTAAACATTAGGAAACGAATACTAACTAATAGATTTCTAATTAAAAAATTCAACTCGGATTCTGAACGAATCCCGAAACAATTGGAACATTTAGCTGTTTTACATTTTAGGGTAAACTATTGGAAAAATAGACCGACACCTCCATTAATAACTGGATTTTATAATTTGAAACCTCTAGAAGATCGAATAATTACAAATAAAAAACTACCGTATCATAGTCATTCTTGGAATTACTCATTTCCCAAGAAATATATAGTCTTGAATGATTTCAATTATATGACTCATCATTCCAATAAAAGTATAATAAACAGGGAGTTTGAGAATTGGTTAGACACGAAATGGAAAGATTTCACTGTTATCTACACTGACGGTTCCAAGTTAGAAAATAAAGTGGGGTGTGCTGTCTATGTACCTAATAGAGAGAAAAATTTACAATTTAATTTACCGGATTTTGCCTCAGTCTTTTCGGCAGAACTTACAGGTATCAATGCTGCTTTAGACTTTGTTATACAAGAAAAGATTCCAAAAACCTTAATCCTAACAGATAGTAAATCCGCACTTCTGGCTCTAAACCATCCTAAAGAAAATTGCAATGATTTAATTTTTGACACCATCCATAAAATAGAAAGCGTCTTAGAAAATAAAAACACGATTAAATTAGTATGGATAAAAGGGCATTCCAATATTCATGGAAACGAATATGTGGATGGTCTTGCAAAAGAAGCCTGTTTATCAAATTTTCCTTCAAGAAAGGCTCCTGCGTCTGACTTAAAAAGCTGGGTAAGGAAACAAGGATTAAGGTTATGGCAAAACGAATATGATATGGAAGGCAGAAAAGGAACTTTATTTAAATTTTGCAAACCAAAAGTGTCTTTTAGTACATGGTTTGCCAAATCTAGGTTGAACAGAGACGAAATAACCGTTACCAATCGTATTAGATCGGCCCACACATTCTGCAAATCTCATCTTTTTAGAATTGGCATGGTAGAAGATCCCTTCTGTTCTTGCGGATTGGAAATTCACAATCTTGACCACATCTTTTGGAAGTGCAAGCTCTATGCTAATCAAAGAACATCCTTACTACAAGAACTGAATAAATATAACTTCATTTTTCCTATTAACACTACAATAGCCTTTTCTACTAATGATGAAAATATATATAAAATTTTTCTGTTTTTCTTAAAAAAATGTAACATTAAAATATAGTTCTAAAAATAAAGTATTAGTTATTAAGGTTTTAAGAATTAAGTCGCAATATTATGTTGTAAATAATTTGTAAAATATGTATTTTTCTGGTATTTGTAATTTTGTAACATATTATTTATTTATTAAGAGGCTAAATGACCACACGGTCAAATGCCATAAATAAATACAAAAAAAAAAGTCCTGCGGAAACTGATTAAATTATATAAATTGTTGATTTTTAAAAAAATTGCTTTTAAAAAATACTCTGAGTTAACGTGTTTGTTCGTTTTCAATTATGTGTAATAGATTCACTCGGAATACTTCAATCGCTCATAAAATAATTAATTTTTTATTGATTTAGTCGATTATTCACACATATCGGGAAGTTCATGTAACTTGCCTCAAGGCTAAATACCAATACCAACTAGTTCACATTTGTGCGGTTTCTAGATTAGATTTTCTATCCGACAACTTGAGAAAAACGTCTGACTGTACAACAACCACATGGCTTTTTTTCAATACTTAATTAGCATGGATAGTTCTTCATAACATAGCCTTGCCATAACATTGGTCTGTTATGCGGCATTATCAGTCCATAAATGTTTAAAGTCGAATTTTTGTGCACGACGACTCGGATGATCGACGTGCCGTTGCTCTACAATTAGCAGAAAAGTGAAAATAATCGTTTACAATGTAGCCTAAAATTTAGAATTAATTTTACAAATTCAAAAACTGTTCAAAATATATTGGTTGGTAGTCGTGCTAAAAGGATTTTGTTATAGATCGAACGGGCCGTTTCTTTCTAATTTATAGTTGAAATTTTTTACGCCGATTTTGATTAACGTTTCTATAATTATAAGCATAATGGTCTTAAAATATTACGGGTTCACGATTAGTGGTTTCACTAATTCATTAACGTTTGGATTTGAAACAATAGATCGCGTTTGTAGGACATAGAAGCTCGTGTTCGTGTACTATATTTAATTCAATTACCGATATTCTGAGTTTGTTTGAAACATAATAAATAAAAAGCGTAAATTTTATTTTGCAAAGTAAACAGTTTAGGATTTTATCTAAACTGCTCAATCTCATTTTTTATTGACGATTATTTATACATAATAGAGAACCTCTTTCGCCTTATTATAATTTTATTTATACAATTCTTGATTTCATATCAATAAATGACTATTTACAACTTTCAATTATCTAGAAAATTCTTTGAAACAATTTTGTTAGTACTGTACATAATAAATATAATACTATATGAAAGTTTAATAGGATTCACATAAGAGGCTAGCAATTCGATTGAAACGTTTCTAGTTTATGTAAACAATAAATGTTGGCTTTCTACTCATTTATATCAAGCTTGCAAAGCTTGCAATTTTGCAAGCTTATACTATTTTCAAACATGTGGTGTGGTATCGTGCCCTATGGCAAATTGCTGGAACTTTCCGTACCGTAATGAAATATTCGAAGAATATTAAATGATTTCAAATAGATTGTTATAAATATTGTAACTTTCATCATTCTTATTTTACAGACGTTTATATATATATATATATATATATATATATATATATATATACTAGCTGACCCGGCAAACGTTGTTTTGCTAAGTAAGGTATATTCTAAACAATTTCTAGAGAATCAAAAATATTAATACTTTAAGTGTATAAGGATGTGTTGTTTGAATGCTATATACAATGAGGTATCATAAAAACAATAAACCCCATACAATCAAACTGGAAGATTTATACACTTTCTATAGAAAACATGGTATACCTAATCCAATCCAAGTCTTTTTTGGTCTTTCGACTTATTTATTGATTACGTTTCAAGTTTTTGAGATTATTTTTGGATTCTGTATTTTGAGTATAATTGTAAATAATACTACTTAATAGCTTATACAAAAATTTCAAATTTCTGCGAGGAGAGATAGAAAATGAATTATTCTTTGTCTTGCTTTTTATCTGACTACGTTCAGTAAAACTGCCAGCTACTTCATCATTGTAAAAATGTACTTTTTTATGTCTTTCAAAAATTTTTTATGTAAATTTTTAGTCTATAGGCGGAGTAACTTGGAACGGCCAGGTGGCAAACAGGTTTAATGTCCTATTTTAATTTTAACGGTATTTTTCAAAATATTTACACTTTTAACTAATGCTGAAAAACTACCAAGGGAAGAAAATACTTTTATTATGGATTTTCAAAGATTACCGTTTAAATCCCGATAGCAAAGTCATAAGAATCAGGGTTTTAGCTGGTTATACATGTTTTTTCCTCTACTTCCAAATATTGTTGTTAAATAATGCTTAACTTTACTGCGTTTTGACGCATAGGTGGTGGACTTTTTTAACCCCGGACCTTAATATATTACTATCTATTCTTCGATAAATTCTGGGAAATTATATTGAAAATGTTATTCGAAAAAATGTCCATTTGATCGATACAAAATTTAGGTTCTGAATTTAATTAACATAAATCAAAAATAATATAACCTAGAAAATGAGTATATAATTATACAAATGAGATCTTTCAGAGCACCGTGTTAGAGAAAAATATGCCAAAGAGTGCATTTTCATATTACCATTTCAAAAAAGTTGATATTTTGAGTCTCTAGTAATACTTGCGGCCCGTTTACTAACGTTTTTGTATATAAATAAAACTACAAACAAAACTACTTACTACAATTTAATCATAATTAAATAATATTCACCTAAATCATCCTATTAAACGTAATTAAACATCATCTGTCAAGAACGTTTCACATTTCACGTATCAGCCAGCGTCCATTGTTTTAATTAAATTACGCTTCAACAAAAATTTTCAAATTAAAAATGTAAAGTTTTTACGCGGATTTGAAATAATTTCTCACCTTTTGGACTTTCTCTGCATTGGCACGAATTTTTCAAGACTAAGACTGGCCAAATCGGCTCAGCCGTTTTCGAGTTTTACTTGGACATTTGAAAAAGAGCTCCATTTTTATATATAAGATATATATATATATATATATATATATATATATATATATCGACATATATAAAAAAATAAGTCGGGTTTTCATTCCTGGTGATATAACGCACGAACCGCTTTCGACAATTTTACATTTGTTGGAAAGGTCTCGGGCTCCGCAAGGTTTATAGCTAAGAAAATTAGTAGTGCATGGCATCGTGCCTTAATGCAAATTGCTGGAACTTCACGCGCCGTAAAGAAAAATTCGAATAATGACATTAGTGAGAATTATCAGAATTATGCTTGGACAAGTCAACGAGCAATTCTTGACGCAAAGAATAATGATGTACACGCACTGAATTTCACCATTCAATCAATAATTTCTGGTAATTTGGTAACATACTAATGATTCTGACCGGTCTTCCGTTTGACTTCAAACGATTGCAATTTCCAGTTCGCCTTGCGTTTGCAATGACAATTAACAAGTCGCAAGGCCAATCGCTTGGTGTTTGCGGGATAAATTTTAAATAGATCATTTAGAAAACCATTGTCTTTGACATGGCCAGTTATACGTTGCCTGTTCACGAGTTGGAAAACCATCCGCTTTGTTTGTGTTAACGTCAGACCAAAAAACAAAAAATGTGGTTTACCAAAGAGCACTGCAATGAAACGGATAATTTGCGGATTCACTTTCATTTACTTAGAGAAGTTCAACTAAAAACCACTTCATTTTTGTAATCGAAATAAATTCATTACTGTCATGTATTAAAATCATTTTTTTTTTCAAATATAAAACAAATAAAAAATTTCTTCATCTTTCTCACGAAACATTACTGGTTGCTAATTAAACGATCTGACCTGTCGACAAAAAACAAACATTTGTAAACACTAACATTAATATTATTATTATTATCTTATTATTTCTAATATTGTTCTTTTGTTATATTTTATTGTTTTTCTAGTATTATTTTATTATTCAGAAATTTTATTTATATTATTTATTAATTTCATTTTTATTATTATTTGCTTTTTTATATTAAATCATCATACAACGGATATTATTTTAATGTAAATTTTATCCTTTGCATTTTTATTTATTTAAATTTATGTTATATTTATCATTATTGCTAGATGTTAATTATTTAACAGTTGTAATAAATATTGTAATTAAAAAAAAATCTGGTGGCGAAACGGAGTATTACGGTATATTCTAAACAATTTCTAGAGAATCAAAAATATTAATACTTTAAGTTATAAGGATGTGTTATTTCAATGCTATATACAGTGAGGTATTATAAAAACAATAAATCCCATTAGTTTGTCTATATTTTGTCAACACAATCAAACTGGAAGTTTTATACACTTTCTATAGAAAACATGGTATAATTCAATTCAAGCCTTTCTTGGTTTTTCGACTTAATGATTACGTTTCAATTTTTTCAGATTCTTTTTAGATTCACGATATTGTGTGTAATTGTAAATAATATTACTGAGCTTATAAAAAAAATTCAAATTTTTGCGACGAGAAATAAAAAATTAATTAAGTATTTCTTCTTTATCCTGCTTTTTTAAAAGTTTCAAGTAACATTCGATGAATTAAAGTAAATTTAATAAAAAGTATATACATAGAGCAGGGCGAGGCACGAAGGTCCAATTTGACTTTGAGCAAATATTAATGATATTATATAAATCAAACCAATTATATCACAACAAATAACACATTTCAAACGAACAATTGTCTGACTACGTTCAGTAAAACTGTCAGCTACTTCATAATTGTAGAAAGGTGCTTTTTTGTTGTCTTTAAAAAAATTATTATCTAGACTTTTTTACCCTACAGGCGGAATAACTTGTAACGGCCAGTTGGCAAACAGGTTTAATGTCTTATTTTAATTTTAAAGGTATTTTACAAAACAATTACATTTTTAACTAATGCTAAAAAAACTACCAACAGAAGAAAATACTTTTATTATGGATTTTCAAAGATTACCGTTTATCTCCCGATAGCAAAGTCATAAGAATCAAAGTTATAGCTACTTTCAAATATTGTTGTTAAACAATGCTTAACTTTAGTGGTTTTTGACACATCGGTGGTAAACCTTTTTAACCCTGGACCTTCAATTATTACTATCTATTCTTCGATAAATTCTGGGAAATTATAACTGGGAAATTGTTTATTTGATCGATACCAAATTTAGGTTCTCAATTTAAATAACATAAATAAAAAATAATATAACCTAGAAAATGTTTTATAAATACCAATGAGTATATAATTATACAAATGAGATTTTTTAGAGCACCGTGTTTGAGAAAAATATGCCAAAAAGTGCATTTTTATATAAACATTTCAAAAAAGTTGATATTTTGTGTCTCTAGTAACACTTGCGGCCTGTTTAATAACGTATTTGTGTATAAATAAAACTACAAACAAAACTACTTACTACAATTTAATCATAATTAAATAATATTCACGCAAAACATCCTTTTAAAGGTAATTGAACATCATCTATCAAAATCGTTTGACATCTCACGTATCAGTCCATTGTTTTATTTAAATTACGCTTCAGCAAAAATTTTCAAATTAAAAATGTAAAGTTTCTACGCGATTTTGAAATATTATCTCACCTTTCCGACTTTCTCTGGATTGGCACGAATTTTTCAAGATTAAGCCTGGACAAATCGGTTTAGCCGTTTTCGAGTTTTACTAAGACATTTGAAAGAGAGCTCCATTTTTATATATAAGATATACGTTTCGATACGGATTGTGTGTCATCATTCAGCAATTCTTTATTAACAGTATCGAAAAAATATTTACAAGGTTTTTTAAAAAATAAATTTAATTTTATATTTAAAATAATTAAAAGATATACATACCACACCAGGAAAAACAACTTTATGAATAAATACATATAGAAAAACCAATCATACATTACATAAAAAATAATTATAGAAAATAAACAATATTAACTGGACATGTTTTGTATTTAATTTTAAAAGTGAAAATTTGTGTGATGTAGTAGTTTTAGCAAATGGAACGAAACGAAAAGTCACGTGACTCACAAGTAGTATTTAGAGAGGAATTTTCAGGGATAGTTAAACAGTGGGAACACAAATTTGTAAAATAAAACATATCAAACAGAAACACAATAGTCAAAGATTTGAAAAATTATTTATTTTTTGAAAAAATTTATAATATTATGATAAGTTATGTGCTAGAAGAGCAAAATTTCTTTTAACAGTACATTAAACTCACTTTTTACTCCCTTAAAGTCTAAAACTCCAGGGGAGCGTGTTACTGATGTTGTTTATAAAGTGGATTGGAATATTTGTAATTGATGTTATATTGATGAAAGTTCGCAATATATTTACAAGAAAATGAACCAACACATTTGTAATTCTAATAACTAGTGGGGTGTATGTCAAACAAGCAGAAAGTTCTTTGAATCATTTAAATCGTACGCTTAGTTCTCTTAAAAACTGCCATTTTTTGCACATTTAGCTCTGTGTCTTCAAAATGGCTGGGTCTGCCTTTGCGAAAAACTAATAACCTCTTTTCCCAATCATTACTAATTGAATGTTTTTTAGATCATTCAAATCGGATGCTCCTTTCTCTCAAAAACTCGATTTATATTTTCTGCACTCTTTTCTCTTTATCTCCGTAACTGCTGGACCTGACTTTGCCAAAAACTAGTGAGCACATCCCCCTATCAATAGGAATCGAATGTTTTTTGAACCATTCAAATCAGTTGTTCCGTGTGCCCGAAAACGTGGCCGAATATTTGTATCCATACATATATATATATACACACACACATCCATTTTTTCTGAGGTATGCCAAAATGTACAGAAACCTTCAATACGTCGAGAAATGCAAAAAATTTCAATTTCGATTTTTGGACGATTACAATAACTTGCCCTACGGGAAGTTAAAAATCAGCTTAAGACAATGTTTTCGAGGCACGTGATTAGTTTAAACCATACTTTCAATACCAAAAATCCTATTATTTTACATAAGGAAAACTAGTGGGATGTATGGTATCGTAACTTAAGACAAATTGCTGGAACTTCCCGTACCGTAACGAAATGTTCGAGGAATATCAAATTTCAAATAGATTATTATAAATACTGTAACATTGTATAATATTTATAAGAATTATATAAACTGAATTGCAAAGTTGAAAATATTTGTTTAAAGTATATTAGAACTTAAGTCAGAATTACAATTAAAATCTGAATTATTTATATATATATATATATATATATATATATATACATACTATATATTGTATATATTCACAAATTTTAATATTTGTGAAAAAAGTTTGAGAATCTTTGGTTGTGACATATTTATTTTAATTCATTTGTTTTTAATCTCTTTCTAACATATAATTCATATATTTATATTTAACTTGTTGTCTATTATTGACAATTAGAATTTTTATTTCATTTTTTGGTTTTGTAAATTTCAGTTCGCAAAAAAAAAATCATTATCAGTTGCCATGTCCTTTGTCGTTGATCGGTATGATCCGTCCCGTAAAATTTGTCTTAAAAACTCTGTATGCATCTTTAAATAGAGGCATCAGTTTTTTGGATTTACTTGCATAAGGGTTTTTGTCCGTTATTAATTCTAAATCGTCGTTTTTAGAAGTCCCTTGTTGTTCCATGTACTTTTTTTTTTTAATAATTTTATTTGACCATCTATCTACAGGAGATATAAAATCAATTGCATGGCTTAGAATTTAATAAAGAAAGAAAAAGCTAAGATCTGCATCCAGTGATGCAGTTCTTTACAGTATAATATAGGTTTCATGTACTTGTCGTAGGATTTCTTTGATTTGGTTTGTTGATAAGAATGTTTGTTGGTAGTTGTGACTACCTCTGGTTCTTCAACTTTTTTGCTTGCTCTGTTTTTGCTAAACGTTTGTTTGTAAAATCTTTGTCTGTTTTTCTGTTTCTTGGGTACGTTTCGTGCTTTTGTGAAATTTGTGGCTTGTTTAAAATTTTGTCTTTCTGTTTCGTTTTGTTATTTGATGTTGTTAAAATTGGATCGTTTTTGTCATGTCTTTCTTTGGTTTCATCTTTGTCTTTTAATTGCTGTTTGTCGTTTCTTGGGTCTTTGAAATTTACTTCATGTTCGTTGGTTTTGTTTATTGAAAATGAATTGGAAATTTGTGATTGTAGTTCACGTACTGTAGTTATTTCGTTGTCGGATGTTGTTGAAGGTTTTGGGTCTTGGGTTTGAGAATTTGTGGTCTGTTGGTTTTCGTCACTGTTTGACATACACTGAGTATGTGTGTTGGATGCATTTTTTGCATGTGTGTCTGTGTTCATTGGTAGGGGTAATAAAAGTTTTTGACATGTTGTAGTTCGACTTGTATTAACATTTCTTCTATTTGGATTTCTACATTCAAAAATTAAATGACCTGGTTTTTTACAGTAATTAGAAAATTTTTGGTTATTATTATTTGAATTAGTGTTATTCTTTTTATTTAAGAAACATTGTGGAGCAATATGACCACGTTTTTTGCAAATGTAACATGTTATATTATTATTCTGATTATTTCTGATATTTGATGAATTTTGACAAGCTTATCCTTGCAAAGCAAAGTCAATAGCATCTTTGATATCAGAAAATCGACAACATTTGACTAATGTTTTTAGAGATTCTGTTAAGCCATTTTCAAAAACTTTTACACTCATTTCTACGTATGTATTTGTGTAATGTTCGCTGCGTCTTGTCCTATTGTTATTGTGTTTGAATAATAAATTTGTCGCAAAATTTCTTCAATTCTGTTTCCAAAACTGTTTACTGTTTCGTTGTATTTTTGTTTTAAATTGTTTAATTCAATCAATAAACTAGCAATTGGTCTTTTAACATCATATTCTTTGATCAAATAACATTTTAGATCATCCCACGTATCAAAATTAATAAATTGGATTTTAGCAAAAATTTGTGGGCCTAATTTCCATTTTATTACTGTAAGCAATTTTTCCGCTTTTGATGGATTCAAATCCACCGACAATGCATCACAGGCTGTAATGAATGAAGGAAGATTTGAAGATTCCCCATTGAAATTTGGGATTAAAGCAATAGCAGTTTGAATATTAAATTTATTTTCTCGTGACGTATCGACTGGTTCATTCATTTTGAAAAGATGTGTAAAACTATTAAAACAGAAGCGCAAAAATTTACAAAAATATATTAAAAATTAGCTTACTGACAATGATTTGTAATCCTTTTTTAATTTAATATCCTTCTGGTTGACTTGAATTTACAATATACACTTGAACTTTTGTAACACTTGAACAATGATTTGTATCACTTTTTCATAACATTTTTATTTGATTTTTCACCTTTAATTTTTCACTTGAAAAAATAACACTTGAACTTCTCGATTCTTGTTTCTTAATTTGTATTATATTCTTTATTCCTCGTCTCTTGTTGAAAAATTCTCGTTTCTCGTTTCTTGTTTCTTCTTAGAAATTCTTCTTAATAGATTCTTGTTTATATATCTTTATACTTTGAATAAATTCTCGATTTCTTGATTATTGTAATACTTGATTTCTTTCGATTATTGATTCTTGATTCTTGATTCTTGTAAAACTTGACTTGTTTTCGATTCTTGATTCTTGATTCTTGTAAGACTTGATTTCTTTTCGATTTTTGATTCTTGTAAGACTTGATTTCTTTTCGATTCTTGATTTGATTTCTTGATCCCCAGTTTGAAGTTCCACTGATATTTCCACTTTCGGTAAAGCTTTTCACCCTTTTTTGAATCTAATTATTGCTATACTGTTGGCGTATTTTTCCAAATATCCGTTTTTACAAGTATGTAATAATTCTATGTTCAAAACATGTTATGGCGTGTACCTTTAGAATTTTTTATAAAAAAAATTCGCAGAATCCCAAGCTGCCACCAAATAAATATGTTGTGCCCCATCCAGCGACGGAGCCAACAAAATGTAGGTTCTTCCTGCTGCTAAGTCTCAAGCTGATACCAAACTGTGAAAGCAAATCAGTAAAAAGATGAAGACTTTTGATGTTTACGTTTATTTCATGATTCTTGTACACTTTACATATAACTTGAACACTGAACTTAAATATAATTCCGTTGATTACTTAATATTACTAACTCATAAAGATCTGAACATTATTATAACTTGATTACAACTGAACTATATTGATCTTAACCCATACTGATCTTGACTCATACTGATCCATACTCATACTGACTGTTTATTGCATCATCCAGAACCTTAAATACTCCTTATCGATATGACGCAATCTTTTTCTAGAATGTGTGTTCGAACTTGTTCGGATTCGTTCTATGTGAGTCAGAAACTACGCTTTACTTATTAATCGTAAGGCGCAGTTTGTGGTTTCAAAAGGAATTTTATCAACGCTTGCAAGGTTACTGCAAGCTTACAATGTTAGCTATGAGTAATACTAACTTCGTTGTTCATATTTGACTATTATATAGTAATTTATAAAATTATTTATAATTATTACAAAGGGTGGATACCACTACAATATATATATATATATATATATATATATATATATATATATAGTAGTATCCACCCTTTTTAATTGTATATATATATATATATATATATATATATATATATATATATATATATATATTATATATATATATATGTGTGTGTGTGTGTGTGTATGTAAATTTGGTGTTGATATATATTAAAACGAGTGTGTTAAGTCAGGCAAGTAAAAAAAACAAAGCAATTAGGGAAACAGCTTTATTAATCCATACGTTTCAGTCTTCATCGAGACCATCCTTCAGTGAAAAACTAAAAACTTTTTTTGTAATTAATTTAGAAAAGAATATTGATACAACATATTGAACTTAAAGATAGGTACTTACAGACAAAAACAATTAAACACTGCACTAAACTAATTAACACAATATTATCACCAAGCTATCAGTAGTTCAAACATTTGAAACTAATTATGAATCAGAGTTAAAAAACTAAGTTTGTGTACATAGTTGTTGAAGTCTAAACGCAAACTGGTAAAACATTTGGTTTCGGATAGTAATAAAAAGGGGCACGCTTATTCCGCAATAGCACGCTTATTCTGAAAGCATTGTTTCATACTGATTTTTATTTTTTTAATTATTTCTATGTTGAAAGATTCTTTTGTGTAAATTTTGGTTAGTTTTGCCAATGTAAAATCTTTGGCAATTTAGACAATTTAATTTGTATACGAAATTACTTAAAATTTTCGAATCGAATTTAGATTTTAATTTAGTGAATAATGTTGAAAGAGTATTATCTGAGGTAAAGACTTCTCTAATATTATGTTTAATGAAGACTTTTTATCATGCGTAGTATAGATCGTTTATAAAGAGCAAGGTAATAGTTCCGACATAATTTTCACGGTTTGGATTTCCAGATAAAAAGTTATAGCGGTTTTGGAAGTAAAAAATCTGTTTCTAGTTATGGATTAGTTCAAATGTTGAATATAAGATTTTTTTTAAGATTTGTGATACTAATGAGAGGTCGTTCTTCAAAAATTTGTTAGGAGACAATAGTATAGCATGATCAATTAAGTTTAGGTATCGACCTGAGTAAGTTGGTTTATGATAGTAATTATGTTCTTGTTTTTACGGAAACGCTGTATGTCTAGGAAGCTGATGGAATTGTTATTTTTAATTCCGAAAGTAAATTGCAAATGTTTATTGTGCGAGTTAAAATAATTTACAAGAGATGTTATGTCGCTGTTTGGAATGCATGTTATTATGTCGTCAACATATCTTTAATTAAAAATTTGTTGATCGTAAAACTTGAAAATTGTTGATTCGATATGTAGCAAATATTTCAAAAAATAAAGATCAGTATAAAACTATGCTTACAGATCACATTAATACCCATTAACAAATCATTGATTTCCTAAAACCGAGTATTTTACATTTTGAAACCAATATATTTAGAAGAAGATTTAGTGAAGGTTGTCTAATATCGTTATCAATAAAACAATCAACAAGAGACTTGACAGCTATTCACTCTGCAATTGTTAGAAGATATTCCTCGACAATTTTTCAAACAATATTATTACGTAATAAGTGTGTCCCTTTTCATTAATGTCCGAAACAATATGTTTTTATCAGTTTGCAATTTTTTAACAAATCTTTCAATCAGCGTTTAGACTTCTACAACTATGTACACAAATTTAGTTTTTTAACTCTAATTCATAATTAGTTTCAAATGTTTGAACTACTGACAACTTGGTGTTAATATTGTGTTAATTAGTTTAGTGTAGTGTTTAATTGTTTTTATCTGTTAGTACCTATCTTTAAGTCCAATATCAATTTCGTTTTCTAAATTAATTACAAAAAAACTTTTTAGTGATATTGCCTGACTCAAAACACTCGTTTTAATTTAATATATATATATATATATATATATATATATATATATATATATGTGAGTGAGTGGGCCAATTTTTTTGCAAATTGAGGTACCTTGCTAATTTACCTTTTTACATCATTTGAAACAATATTGTAAAAAATGCATAACCCGCAAATGAATTTAAAGCCAGCGAAAAATTCAAAACATTTTTTAATTTAAAGGAAAAATTGAAAAATCTCATAAAAATTATATTATGACATATGTCGAGTTATACATCATTTTATTCGTAACTTTATTCTGCATCTTTCGTACGAACAAAGTTTTTTCGTATCTTTTACGGTTTAGATAGTAGAGAGCAATCTGTGTGAATGTTAACTTGCTGAATTGCAAAGTACGGTTAGGTTAGAGCAACACACTTTACGATTCGATATTTCTCTAAAGCAAACATATAAAGTATAATACATTGTTAGAAAGGTCTCACAATTCTTAGTTTTTTTTCATATATCACAACTTTGAATTTCGCACGGTGTGGCCTACAGGCGAGTTGCCGTCGTGAAAATTCGGGAAAATTGGAAAACATCGAGAAACTTATATAAACACACTTTACTATTTATATACCATTTTATTCGTAAGTTTATTCTGCATCTTTCGTACGAACAACGTTTTTTATATCTTTTACGGTTTAGATAGTAGAGAGCAATCTGTGTGAATGTTAGCAACTTCGAATTTCGCACGGTGTGGCCTACGGTCGAGTTGCCGTTGTGAAAATTTGGAAAAATTGGAAAATATCTAGAAAATTATATGAACACACTTAACCATTTATATACCATTTTATTCGTAGTATTATTCTGCATCTTTCGTACGAACATAGTTTTTTCGTATCTTTTACGGTTTAAGAGAAAATCGAGAAGAACTGGTGTGAACATGTATTGTAAAATTAGAAAATTCAAATAAATAATTAAAAAAATAATATAACTAATAATATAACAATTTGTTTTATATTTATTAAGATCTATAAAATTCAATAAACACATATTTTAATACAAAAGTTTAAAAAAAAACAAAAAACACCTAAAAACTCAATAATTAACTATAATTCATATTGTCCATATATATAAAACTGTTTGAACATCTAACAAAATTTGAAAAGAAAAATTTCTATTATAAGGGTTCACAGTTCTAAATTTTCCCAGACTTTTGTCTTGTCGATTTACACCGTAAACCGGAGCGACGCCTCGCCGCAGGTCAAAATCACTTCGCTTGGGACTCAGTCTAATACTTACGCTGTGGCCGCGCGCCTTATATGGGGGGATAGGTCGTGTCGAGTGCGATGCGAGCAAGCTTAGGCTAAAGTACGCTATGTTGTTCAGACGGGTACGGATATCATTCCTCGGTGTAGTTTTCACATCATATTCGATACTTTTAGTCTGTCAATGATATATTAGCGTAATTTTTAATAATGTTGTGAGCCATATCTAGAATTATATACGCCGTATATGTTTGGATGCTGGTTTTCGGTTGGGAATAATTTTGACCCGCCTGTTTGAAATTATTTGGGTCTGCGGACCGCAAATATGAAATCTATATATTTTAATAATATATGATTTTATAAATTGACTACGGTAAAATAGATGGGTGTTGAAGCAGAACTGACGATTCAAAAGCTTCTTGCAGCGAAGGATCAATCGTTTTATGAACGTTTGATCGGAGCGAGTTGCAAACTGAATGTTGTGGTTACTCGACAAATTATCGCAGTAATCAAGTGCGCTCCCATAGTATAATATAAAGCCCCTGACAATGATCATTCGTTTCATTAACTTTTGACCGGAGCTAGTCGCAAAATATTGCACAGTGTGCAAAAGCACTGCCATGTATATCTGCTCGGTATTGTCAGATTCCTGAGGAAATGACGAAATTACATCAGTTATGGTTCCTTAGATCGTACCTACATTACTTGGATAACTGTGGTAATTCTAGAGCTAATACATGCAAATAGAGTTCTGACCAGAAATGGAAGGAATGCTTTTATCATATCAAAACCAATCGGTGGCGGGCTTGCCTTGCCCACCGTTTGACTTGGTGACTATGAATAACTTTGTGCTGATCTCACGGTCTGGTACCGGCGACGCAACTTTCAAATGTCTGCCTTATCAACTGTCGATGGTAGTTTCTGCGACTACCATGGTTGTTACGGATAACGGGGAATCAGGGTTCGATTCCGGAGAGGGAGCCTGAGAAACGGCTACCACATCCCGGGAAGGTAGCAGACGCGCAAATTACTCACTCCCGGCATGGGGAGGTAGTGACGAAAAATAACAAAATAACAACTCATTTGAGGCCCCGTAATCGCAATGAGTACTCTTTAAATCCTTTGACGAGGATCTATTTAATGGCCAGCAGCCGCGATAATTCCAGCTTTAATAGCGTATATTAAAGTTGTTGCGGTTAAAAAGCTTGTAGTTGAATCTGTGACCCACACTGTCGGTTCACCACTCGCGGTGTTCAACTGGCATGTCTGTGGGACATCCTACCGGTGGCCTTAGCCCGTCAAAAGGCGGCCCAACTCAAAATCCAACCCCGGTGCTCTTCACCGAGTGTCGAGGTGGACCGGTACGTTTACTTTGAACAAATTAGAGTTCTTAAAGTAGGCTCATTCGTCTGAATATTGTGTGCATGGAATAATGGAATAGGACCTCGGTTCTATTTTGTTGGTTTTCGGAATTTCGAGGTTATGATTAATAGGGACAACTGGGGGCATTCGTATTGCGACGCTAGAGGTGAAATTCTTGGATCGTCGCAAGACAGACAGAAGCGAAAGCATTTGCTAAATGTGTTTTCATCAATCAAAAACGAAAGTTAGAAGTTTGAAGGCGATCAGATACCGCCATAGTTCTAACCATAAACGATGCCAGCTAGCGATCCGCCGAAGTTCCTCCGATCACTCGGCAGGCAGCTTCCGGGAAACCATAGCATTTGGGTTCCGGGAAAAGTATGGTTGCAAAGCTGAACCTCAAAGGAATTGACTTATAAGGAGTGGAGCCTGCGGCTTAATTTGACTCAACACGGCAAACCTCACCAGGTACGGACACCGGAAGGATTGGCAGATTGAGAGCTCTTTTTTTATTCAGTGGGTCGTGAAGCATGGTCGTTCTTAGTTGGTGGAGTGTTTTATTAATTAATTTAATATTTAATTAATATTAATTAAATTCTTATAACAAACGAGACTCTAGCCTGCTAAATAGACGTACTTTCTGGTATCGCAAAGACCCTCCGCTTCGGCTTCGGTCGTTGTTGGTTTTGGTTCTCACTACCGGCGTACAAATATATCTCACACACAATCGAGTCTCGTCCGGTAAAGCGAATGATTAGAGGCTTTGGGGCCTAAACGACCTCAAACTATTATCAAACTCTAAATGGGTGAGATCTCTGGCTTGCTTGAATAGTGAAGCCAGAGATTTAGATTAGAGTGCCTAGTGGGCCACTTTTGGTAAACAAAACTGGCGCTGTGGGATGAACCAAACGTCGTGTTAAGGCGACTAAACGAAGCTAATGGAATATCATAAAATCTCGCCCTGAAAATGAATGACGCTGAAGCGTCGTGTCAATACTTGGTGAGTAGGAGGGTCGCGGCGGTGTGCGCAGAAGGGTTTGGGCGTAAGCCTGCCTGGAGCCGCCATCGGTGCAAATCTTGGTGGTAGTAGCAAATACTTCAGCCAGGCCATGGAGGACTGACGTGGAGAAGGGTTTCTTGTGAACAGCCGTTGTACACGAATCAGTCGATCCTAAGCCCTAGGAGAAATCCTATGTCGATGTTGGTGTATATTTTATTTTGAATAAAATCTCACACCCATGGGGCGAAAAGGAATCCAGTTTATAAGACTAGGGGAATCCGACTGTCTAATTAAAACAAAGCATGGCAATGGCCCTAGCGGGTGTTGACGCAATGTGATTTCTGCCCAGTCCTCTGAATGTCAACGTGAAGAATTTCAAACAAGCGCGGTTAAACGGCGGGAGTAACTATGACTCTTTTAACAAGCCTTCATATCTAGCCTCCATTGATGTAGTCAAATATTTCGATTCCGTAACACATGCAACATTAATTAGCACATTGAATCCAAATTGGTCCAAAACAACGACCACTAGAAAGGAGCGACAGGGGATTGGCTGATCGTCTGTATGGCTGCGTGCTGCCTGCGCCAACATCTTCCAGGCATATTACTAGGAGTTAGATTTATTGGGTATTGCCTTCAGGCCGAGTTTCACACTACCTGGTCAACCTGGCAACCGGTGTGCGTAGATGCGTTCCTCTCCTAGCCAAAAAAAATAACCAAATGCCTCGTATACTGTCCCTATCTACTTTCTAGCAGCACCACTGCCAAGGAAACGGGCTTGAAAGAATTAGCGGGAAAAGAAGACCCTATTGAGCATGACTCTAGTCTGGCATTGTAAGGAGACATGAAAGGTGTAGCATAAGTGGGTGAAATAGCACTACTACATCGTTTCTTCACTCACTCGATTGGGCGGAAAGCGTGCGTCAAAAACTTGCGTTCCGACTGTCACGGTTTTCTAGAGTCAAGCGTATAAGAGACATTGCGCCGATCGCCAGCAATACGCTAGCGTGATTCGATTCGAGGAAACCGCTATACGGGGAGTTTGACTGGGGCGGTACATCTGTCAAATAATAACGCAGGTGTCCTAAGGCCAGATCAGCGAGGACAGAAACCTCGCGTAGAGCAATAGGGCAAATGCTGGATGGATCCCGTTGTTCAGTGTGCACAGGGACTGCGACAGCACGACCAATCGATCCTTTTGACTTGAAGAGTTTTCAGCAAGAAGTGTCAGAAAAGTTACCACAGGGATAACTGGCTTGTGGCAGCCAAGCGTTCATAGCGAAGTCGCCTTTTGATCTTTCGATGTCGGCTCTTCCTATCATTGCGAAGCAGAATTCGCCAAGCGTTGGATTGTTCACCCACAAATAGGGAACGTGAGTTGGGTTTAGACCGTCGTGAGACAAGTTAGTTTTACCCTACTGATGAATCGTCGTTGCGATAGTAATTCTGCTCAGTACGAGAGGAACCACAGGTTCGGGCATTTGGTTCACGCACTCGGTCGAGCGGCCGGTGGTGCAAAGCTACCATCCGTGTGATTATGTCTGAAAGCCTCAAAGGCCGTATCCTTTCTAGACAAATTATCAACGATATCTTTAGGACTCTCGTGAGTCGAAAGGCTTAATACAATGTGATTTATTAGGTATTCGGCACACGCCATTTATCGTACGAGCCATTTTTAGCCGAATGAGGTGCTGGACGGTGGCGGTATTCATCCGTTATATCTGTCTTGCCTATAGCGGTCGATCATGGGTCACTAGTTCGATGTAGAGTACTCGGTAGAGCAATTTCCACGCTGCAATCCGTTTAGACTCAGCCCTTGGCTTGGCGATTTGTCATGTTGGCTTGACGTCGCCCCACGCTATTAGAGCATAAGCCTTAAGCCGTCACATTGCAGCATGCCACAATTAGTAGACTTGACACTCATAAACTTGTACATTCTGTACATGTGACACTTCTTCGATATCTACTTAGGTATTTTGTACAACGTGCGTAAGTCAGCACGTAAATCAAAACTTATCGACAAATTCCAATACTAGAAATACGTGAGTTGCCAATGTGGAAAATACGTGCAAGTTGCTATTGTTATTTAATTTTTGTAATATACTCTAAATAAGTAGCAACTTCCAACCTATAAATATTTTGATTCTTTTATAACAAAATATTCTGTATATTGATTTCTTTTATAACAAAATATTCAGTATTTATATATAATTTCAAACTGCATCAAGTAAACTTTTAGGGGACATTAGCCAGTAAGCGTGACCTAGAATCTGCCTCGGAACAGGTTAAAAACATTTCTCGGCTTTTTGAAATCCGTAACTTACGGGTACCACAAACTACATCAAGTAAACTTTTAGGGGACATTAGCGAGTAAGCGTAGCCTAGAATCTTGCATCGAAACAGGTTAAAAACATTTTTCGGCTTTTAGAAATCAGTAACTTCCGGGTACCTCAAACTACATCAAGTAAACTTTTAGGGGACATTAGCGAGTAAGCGTAACCAAGGATCTTGCATCGAAACAGTTTAAAAACATTTTTCGGTTTTTTGAAATCAGTAACTTACGGGTACCTCAAACTACATCAAGTAAGCTTTTAGGGGACATTAGCGAGTAAGCTTAATCTAGAATCTTGCATCGAAACAGGTCAAACTAATTTGTAGAAAAATATTGTTTTTGGGTTTTTAGGAATGACATATATTTATTCTATTATTTATTTACATGACATGGTTTAAATACAACATTTATATTTCTTTAAGTTATATTTTTATTTAAAATAAAATTTCTTACATTTAGCTAATACAATTAAAATAAATTATTATCTAAAATCTTGCTTGCTTTCCAGTCGAGGATGCTTTTCACAAGATAGTAGTATCGCTGTCATAACCCCTTTGCAAATTTTCTCTAATACGCGTTTTGATACATTAGCCAGTAATTGAACATGTCTCTTAGTTCCTTGAATGTGGACGGGAATTTTAGGGTCATTCCATGGACACTCATTGCTTTGTAGATATTGTACTAGATGTTCATGATGAATATTTAGCGTAAAGGCTGGTTCGAATATATTTGAATAATCTTCCATATCTATCATATTAGTATAGTCGGTGCATTCGAAATTTATTTCGGGTGTTTTGTAATCTCTCAATTGCGTCAGGTCTTCCACGTTATTACGGTAATATAAGATTTTTCTTATAGCTGAATCTCGTATTTCCTTTTTATTATCGAACAACATTGCTAATAAAATATTTTCCGAGTGAGCATAGTATGCGTTTTCTTTAGTCTAAATATTGCGTCCAGCTAATAAATTTACCACAGAGTTGTAATATTTAATGTTAAAGTACATTGAAATATAAACTTCCATTACGTAGTTTGCCAGAATTTTAAAATTTTTGGATGGCTTATTAGTAGTTACATATAACCAAAGTAACCTACTAGCCTTCGTGAGCCAACAGGAATGTGCTATTGGCCCTAGTTTCATGTTAGCTAAGTCTGCCGACACTTCTCCAGAAGCAACTGCTTTAGCTATTTTTATTAAATAACTTGAGTCAGTAGTCGATTCAACAGGACTTAAATTAACCAAATTTTCAAGTGGGATTGTTTCAAAATCTGTCACCAGCTGGAAGTACATAAGAAAAAGTAAATGATATTGAATTTGAACATAAAGTATTAAAAAATACTAAATATGTTATAACTCACCGGTATATTTTCGCCTGTTTCAATTTGTTTGCTTAATATTCCAGTTTTTGTTCGTGGTCCAGTGGTCAATGATTTTTCCAAATATTTAAATAAATACCGAAGTGGAAGTTTGTTAAAGTGGAGAAGACACACAAACCAATGCAGTGGACTATTTAACTGAATTTCAAATCGACGTAAAATCCCATTTTTTACGCCTGTATTTGCTGGTTCAGCATCGCAACATATGCCTATCAAAGCATCAAGAGCTATTACTTTATCGGCGACAAACTCGTTTAATTTGATGACTTTACTTTCCGAATCTTCATTTTCCAATATTATGTAACCCAACAATTGACAATTTGGTTCCTTTAAAATAACTAAATGCGCTTCTTTAATCATTCGTGGGTGAAACTTCTTATCGATTTTTTACATGGTAATAGAATCATTTTTTCGGCCATCGAATAAAAATGCTATTAATTCAGAAAAATCATATCGCTTGTGTAGAGCTTGCCTATTTTTCTATCTCTCACAAACGCTTTTATTTTTATCCATAATGACAGGATTGCACCAATCATCCTTCACGTCCAGGTCATGCAAGATTGCTGTCGCCACGCCAGAAGCAACTCTATCAGAAATTGCAAATTTGTCGCATATTAAGGCATAGCTTGGAGCCTTGTATCTTTGACTATATGGTCCACGTTTTATATGAGAAGTATTTTGTAAACTTTCCGTACTGCTTTTAAACTCAAAACCAACATCTGGAGTATATGTCTCACCTGGAGTAATATTGCTAGTTATTGTAGATGATGATACTTCATCTTTAGTTTTTGTAATATATTCTGGTATCGTTGATTTCCTGTCATTATGTTGATCTATCATAAACGCTTGTAAATGTGGTGGAATCAGTCCGCAAGAACATAGTATTCTTCGTAAATCACATTTGCATTTCCCAATATAAAATAATTCTTTCGTGGATTCTACAAACTCCTGAAATGATGCTTTTATTTGTACTTTTATATTTATCAATCAATCGGTTCAATTTTCTAGCGATACTTTGTTCCTCCATAATTGGAATATCAATTTTGTCCCACGTCTGAATCAATTTCTTTACCATATTTGGAGTAAATGTTTTATATGAAAACATTTTATTTTGTTTTTTTTTTTTGAAATAAAAATAATACCTGATAATTTCCACACTTGTCGGATTCACTCTGTAAATTCTTCTGCTTGTCCAAATGTAATTTTTAGAAAAAAACAATTTTAATTTTAATTTTTTTTTCTGAAAGCGATCGTTTTGTCAACACAAGCAGAAAGTTTTTAGAATCATTCAAATCAGATGCTTAATTTTTCCGAAATCTGTAATTGTAGCTCCTGCTCATTTAGCTCCGGAAAATCACTGGACCTATCTTTGCCGAAAACTAATCACCAATTCTCCCCATCGTTACGAATTGAATGTTTTTTGGATTCTCTCAACAACTCAATTTCTATTTGCTGAACTTATGTTCCGTATCTCGGAAACGGCTGATCTACCATTGGCACAAACTAAACTAAACATCAAAATCGGTTGATCTGTGGGCTCGAAAACGACAACTAAAAATTGTGGACACACAAAATACATACACAAGCATTCATCCATTTTTTTAAGACATGCCAAAATGTTCAGAAACCGTAAAATGCTTTTTAATTTCAATTTTAGGACGATTTCTATATCTTACCCTACGCGAAGTTACAATTATCGACAGTGTCAATCAAGCGCCACTTGTCGATCTTTTCGCTTTGGCATGAACAAACTCACTGCAGCACATGTGCAAGCTCAGAGAGAGAGAGAGAGAGAGAACTAGTAGTGTGCCTTTTGTTAAAACGACCATTCCGCATATTTTATTTGGGATTTTTTCAAACTTATATACATGACTATCTTTAAACTTAGTAGTCACTAATTTACATGATTGTAAATCCTATTATATGAAGTTATATATTTAAAAATATATAAATTGGTTACAAATCGTAGAACATTATTATGCAAAATCCAGAACAAAAACTTTAAAATGCTATTATTTTTATGGAGGAATAAATAAAAACTAGTTGGTATTAGTCTTTTGCCTTGAGGCAAGTTACATGAATTTCCCTATATGTATAAATAATAAAAAATAAATAAATTTATGAGTGATTAAAAGTATTCCGAATGGATTTATTACACATAATTGAAAACGAACAAACATGTTAACTCAGAGTATATTCTAAAATTTTCAAAAATCAACAATATTTATAATTGAACCAGTTTCCATAGGACTTTATTGGTTCATTAAGACCAAGTACTCTAAGTCCAATTTCAATTTTAACAAACGTCAAAAAAACTACTCATTTTCTCAAACTTTGATGAATTTTTAAAATTAAACTACTTGTAAGGCTGTAATATTTCATCAAATTCTATAAGACCATGATATATACCGCCAAAAAAGTGCCATAAAAATTGGCAATTTTTTTTTTCACATTTAATTACAAGAAAACGGTTCGTGAAATTTTCACCTTAAACTGATTAGAACCATTCCAAACTAATATATTTCGAACAGTTTTTGATTGTTTTAAAATCGATTCGGTAGTAATAGCTTAAATGTGGACGAAACGTTTAACATGTTTTTCCAAATTACAAACAAACGGCTTAACCGATCGCTGCACAGAACTGAGAAAAAAATAATCCACATCGAAATATATAGATTGGCTTTTAAATTTTTGAAATCGGTTCAGTCGATGAAAGGTCTAATTTTGACAAACGTCAGAAAAACGATGCTAATTTTTGAAAACTTTGACGAATTTCTATAATGAAACAAATTATCGTAGGGCCGTAATATTTTAGAATGATTTATAAGACTATGGTATCTACCACAAAAAAATTCATAAAAATCGTGGAAAAAACGTCGATTTGCGGCAAAAAATCTGTTCACACACACACATACTTTTTCCAAATTTGGTCTCATTCGATTCAGAATGGCTTGAAACGTCGAAAAAACATAAAATTAGCGAATAGGATTTCTTGATGTAAACATATGATTCTACTTCGGGAAGAAAAAATAAACACAAGAATATTATTTTTTACCATAAAACTGAAAAGCATTTACTTTATAATGAGTGCCAAATTTTTTGTACGTTTTTGCAATTAATTGCTGAGAAAAAGTTGGCAATTTTGATAAATCTTTGTAGAATGATATAGTCATAATAAACATTTTAAGATACCAAATGAGTGATACCAAATTTGGAAAAAGTATGGGTGTTTGTATGTGTGTGTGCGTGTATGTGAACAGTTTTTTTGCCGTAAATCGACGTTTTCTTAAGAACGACTGGACCTATTTCAAACATTTAAAAACAATTCGATGTATATCCATGAGGACTAACGTTTATCCAATTTGCGCAACGATCAGCTAAGCCGTTTCTTTATAAATAACAGAAAAGTGAAAAAAAATCTATGCTTTAGCCCACAATTCTGAATCCATTTTAAAAACTAAAAAACCGTTCGAAAGATATTGGTTGGGAATCGACCTGATAAGTTTTTGGTAAACATCGGCCGGACCGTTTATTTGTAATAAAGTTCTAAAATTTTTTTTTCGACGATTTTTCTGATTTTATTTTGACTGATGATACCTTAAATACCGGCTTAAAATATACTTTGCACCTTGTAGAATATGAGTAAATATATTTCATACCTAAAACTTTCTTTTTTTACTTGTAATTGTGAGCTTTTTCCCATGGGCGTGGGGCTGCCCTAAACCGAATAAATAAACTGTAAAAGCATTTTTAACTAATATATGATCAGTGCAGAGTCAACACATATAAGTGTTGACTATATTTCGGCTGATATTGCTGGGGATAATTTCAACGATGGTCTAAGCAATATTTTAGAAATGAAAATAGTTTTGGAGATTAATATTGGCATCCAGACATGTAATCTTTGTCCTAAGCATGCATGTTTAAGCATGCCTAACCGTCTGGCGAATTCGAAAGAAAAAAAAAAAATAAAAATAAAAAGCCATCTGTATGTTGCTGGAATATCAGATTAATAGTAAAAAAAATAATCTGACATTTTTTATTTTTTCTTATCTAACTTTGAACGCGTTTTTCTCCAAACACAATTTTACAACGCGGCATGCAAAATAACTACAGCAATTTGAACACTTTTCATTCAAATTTTTTGCATTATATTTAAAATTACATTTATAAGTGCCCATCTTAGAAGATCTTTAATTTGTTCATCAATTATTAACAAATTACTAGCCGTTTTTTGTTGAAATTTAACGATTTTGAATAAAGAGCTCTACAAATAAACAAAAATCGATATTTTTCAAATCCGCTATGATGGGCACTTTAAATGTTATTTTAAATATACTATTGAAAACTCGAATAAAAAAACAAAAAAAATTGTTGTAGTTATTTTGCGTGCCGCGGAGCGCTTCCAATTTGACGCGGTTCGCCGAAATGGCTGTGGTACCGCTTGTTACTTTAAAGTACAATAAATAACTATCTTTAATATTAAGATTTTATTACATTTCCTTCCGACCAAAAAAAAAAATTGCAAAAACATACGTTTTTTTAGTCTGGTACAATGGTGTAACCCCTTAATTACAAGAAAACGGCAAGATAAATCTTCAACTAAAACTAATCAGTATCATTCCCAACTAATATTTTTCGAACAGTTTTCGAGTTTTTAAAATAGATTTGGTAGTATGAACTTAAATGTGGACGAAAAGTTTAACACTTTTCTTTAAATTACAAAGAAGCGTCAAATGGTTTTTAAATTTTTGAAATCGGTCCAGCCGTTTTTGATAAAACGTCGATTAAACAAATCTATTTACACACAAGCACAAACGCACACACACATACTTTTTCAAAATTTGGTCTCATTCGATTCAGAATCGCTTGAAACGTAGAGAAAACATACAATTAGCGAATTGGATTTTTTGATGAAAACAAACTTTTCCTTCGAGGAGTTAAAAATGAGTCACAGTAGGGTAGGGCGGGGCTAGTTGAGCAAATTTTTACTTAAACGGATGTAGCACCTCAATGAAAAGTCTCAATAAATTGCTATATGACTTAATGGATTTGTTGTTTATCGCTTAACAAAAGTGTTAATACTATTTTTTGGTAACAAATAAACTTTAAAAGCTACAGCTGCTTAAATGCAAAAAGTCAAGTATGCTCAATGTACCCCATAGGTGAGGCAAGTTGAGCACTAAGAAAGTATAATAAAATCATAGGTTTAATGTCGATTAGTAATGAAATAAAATAAGTTTTTAATAACCAGTTCTATATTTATAGTCTTTATTGACAGAGAAAACAAAACTTATAGTAATTTGCTTTGAATAATTAACGAAAAGTAGAATCAACAGAACAATATCGTAGCTTAGGAATTATTTTACCATTATATTCAGTATTTTTGTTTAAAATCATTATTTCTTTATATTACTACTCATAGACTTAGCTTAAATCTTAAAAATAATAATCAATTTCTGGAAGTTAATGGTAATTGTCTTAGTGACAGAACAAGTTTAGAAACTATGCTCAACTAACCCCAACTCGGAATTTCAAAATAAAAGTGAGTTTATAAAAAAACCGTGAGAATTATAGCCAGAATCTCTGTGCATATTAAAAGTACTATAATTATATGGAAGAATAAAATTTACCTGGTTAAAAATAAATAACATTTGACTAAACTAGACGAAAACTCGTGATGAATGACTTTTTAACTTTTTGGTCTCAAAATAAACAAAACGCCCGTGAGCCTCACTGATTTGTCCAGCGGCCACTAGCGATCGCGGGATGTTTATTTCTCCCAAATCTCTATCTTTCCGCCATATAATGCCTAAACGGACGGTGGATAGTTTTAGAGATATTTCGATTGCTCAACTTGCCCCTATGCTCAACTAGCCCCGCTCTACCCTAGTCACTGTGTCGTGGATTGCAAAAACACAATTAGGAAAATCGAGTGTAAGTTCTGTAAATTTCTTACAGCCAAATTAAAATTAAATCAACGTAAACAGTGGATACTTGCTGTTAAAAGGCTACAGTATCATAAATTTAATGTTATAAAGAGTAACAATTCGGAGTATTATAAATTGTTGTAATATTGTTATGTTTGGCAGAAGAAAAAATTATTTAAAAATAAATTGTTATATTATCACAATTTAATGATTAAAAAATATTTTTTAAACAGTTTAATTAATACAGGGCTGAAATATTGAAAAATATAAATTTTTATGTCATATATTAATTACATATAATTATTGCATATATATTAATTACAATGATTAAAAGAAAAATTAAATTTTGTTTATTTTGCAAACAGTTTAATTAATACAATGCTGAAATAATAAAAAATGTATATCTGTAGTGTTGATGAATCGCCGTGGGTTGTCAAGCTGTATGATTGTATTTGTAGAGACTTCTTCATTGGATGTAAAAAATCAGGAGAGTTGTTGACACCTAGCTTTCCAACAATATTTCCTTTAATTTATAAGTCTCGGAAAGTTAATGAAGTTTTCTTCCTTTGGTCGTTGTTTCCGGCTGAAATTTTATTTGATGGGTGATGGTGATGGACTCAAATCATGTCTTCATATTAATGTCCAAGTCCTTAGTTTGACCAAATATGATAAAAAAATGAGTGAATTAAATTATTATTTACTTATTTTAAAAATAACAAATAAATATATTTTCATATGCCAGCAATAACAGGGAAATTTGCTGAACATAATCAAATTGAATAATCCTGAACGCTTCAATCTATCCTCCATATCAAATACCTATTACAAAACAAGAAATTTGACCATAAAAAGACCAACTTTTAAACTTGAAACATATTTTAATACCATAGGCGGCAGAGGAGTATGGCTATTTAATCTACTTCCACTATATGTTAGGATATTGAGTGATCGTCAGTTTCACAATATCATCGTTAAACTCTTAAAAGCCCAAAGTTTCTATGATACTTGTGAATTTGCCAATTTTGATATCAAACAATATTCTGATAATAAAGTGCCTACTGATAACATCTGATACTTTTTTCTAACAGTTATTATTGTATCCTTTTTCCATATTTTTAACTTCGCGAAGGAGAAGTTTATGTTTTCATCAAAAAACCCGATTCGCTAATTTTATGTTTTCTCGACGTTTCAAACCTTTCTGAATCGAATGAGACCAAATTTGGAAAAAGTATGTGTGTGTGTGTGTATGTGAACAGATTTTCGTCAAAGTTTGCAAAAATCAGTATGGTCTTTTTGCCATTTGTCAAAATTAGACTTTTGATCAACGTTTTCTCAAAAACGCCTGAACCGATTTTAGAAATTTAAATGCCATTTGATGTATTTCGATGAGGACTATCGTTTGTCAGTTTTGTGCGACGATCTGCCAAGCCGTTTCTTTGCAATTTGAAAAAAAAAAGTGTTGAACTTTTCGTCGACATTTAAGCTCATCCTACCGAACCGATTTTAAAAAATCAAAAACTGTTCGAAAGATATTAGTTGGGAATGGTACTGATAAATTTTAGGTGAAAATCTACCGAGCCGTTTTCTTGTAATTAACTGTTGAAAAAAAGTGTTAAATTTTCGTCGACATTCAAGCTCATCCTACCGAACCGATTTTAAAAAATCAAAAACTGTTCGAAAGATATTAGTTGTGAATGGTACTGATAAATTTTAGGTGAAAATCTACCGAGCCGTTTTCTTGTAATTAACTGTTGAAAAAAAGTGTTAAATTTTCGTCGACATTTAAGCTCATCCTACCGAACCGATTTTAAAAAATCAAAAGCTGTTCGAAAGATATTAGTTGGGAATGGTACTGATAAATTTTAGGTTTTCTTGTAATCAACTGTTGAAAAAAAGTGTTAAATTTTCGTCGACATTTAAGCTCATCCTACCGAACCTTAGGTCAATTCGTAAAATTTAATTTACAATATAAATTTCGTAATAATTATAAAATAAAAAAATATTGTGAAACGCAGATCAAGTTGCTTATTTTAAAGTTTATAGAATAAAAAATTATTGTGAAACACAGATAAAATTGCTTATTGGATTATTATAAAGTCGGATTGAATTAGTAAATTATTTACACATTTCGGGAAGTTCATGCAACTTGCCTTAAGGCTAAATGCACCTTCAACTAGTTTCTAATTTTAATTCCGAATTATTTTAATATTTTTCTATCCTAAATATTTTATCATTACAATTATTTTCATATCATATTCTTTTTTTTATACTGCCCTCAATTACTATTTTCCAGATATTAGACTCAAATGATAATTGCGGTACGGATATTTAAATGATTGTTTTACTATCAGAAGCATCTCAAGAGATACAAGCCTTAAATAAACTAAATAATCTATTCATATCGCAGTATAGCGTACAGGTTACAATTATATCGCATATAAGTTGCACATGTTTATATTCTGTGAGTATTAAAACAATTAAGAGTTTTTAGAATTTAAAGAATATGTTATATGTATATTATTGAAATTTTTTCAGCCAATTCCGCACTTTATATATGCCATCATTCAGCAATTTTTTATTGCTGTATGATGACACACAAAGAAAAGGAAAATAAAACTGTTTGATATCTGTAATGTGCTGTGATGTATGATGTTAGGTTTTTACAGTATAATACTGCTTATATGCTATAAGCTTATAGTATCTATTGAGATGTTGAATGTGATATTTTACTCCAAAATGCATCTAATTCGTACGGAATAGTTATTCTTTTTTCTCATATGATTTAATTTTATGACTAATTCATTTTATATAAGAAGAGTAATTCCGTATTTTCACGTGGACACGTATTCAAATTACCACACATTTTACTTTTTTCCAGCTAACTGAAACAAAATATCTGATATAAAAGTAGCTCAACCGTACGCAGTCTTCCCTACAATTCAGAGGATATCGGAATTATAGTTATATTCATTGAAATAAAATCACGTGTAAATTTATTTGTTTTTGTGAGTACACTGATTATTAAAAGTTTAGTACTTTTTTTTAAAAAAAAACATGTGAATGCATGTAAGGTCTTTTTTATGGTGTCTGCACTTTTTAAAATAGAAACTATTTTTCCATGAAGAGTATGTTATAGTAAAATCCGCTCTAAAACTGTAGAATATTGTTAACGATACGAAAAAGAATGGAATTTAGCAAAATATGAATCCGATTTTACTGGTACTTCTCTCTGCAAAAGTATCATAATTATTTGGTATTTACAGCTTCTAATTGCATGTGGTTAAGTTATTTTGCTGGAACGATATTTATATATATAGTAACAAAACACAATATATACAAACTAAATTGGTATGCAATTGATTATTCAATTATCACAAGAAGTAAATAAAACTATCATTTACTTTTTCAGGTATATTCATACTAAAACCCACATGTTATACTTGGACTTTCATTACTATTTTTCTCGAGAAAAAGATAATATAATAGAAAGAATGGTAAAACCTTGCCCTTCTAAATATTTTCGTGTGTTGGACCAGTAATAGCCATGGGCAAGTCGTTAAATATCACCCTAGTGTAGTTATTAATAAGTGATTTTCTCAATTCCTCCGAGTGATTCCAGTCACGAGTTTCGCAGACCACTTTGACCTAGGAGAGATAAAACTTAATTGTTTAATTAATTTGACTTAAATATACACGATATATATATATATATATATATATATATATATATATATATATTGATTGTTTCTTTTCCGAACAGTAAATCCAATAATGAAAAACAATTTGTTTTTTGAAGAAGTTTAATACGACGTTTCGGAACTAGGTACGTTCCATCATCAGGTTTATTCTGTCAAATACAATGTTTTTTTAAAAACATTGATTAACATTAATTAATGATGGTCATTACAGATTAATTAGAAGAAAAATATAAAGGAATGGATTATGTACCGGTGTAAAGAGTAATAAAAATTATTTACCTGTAATCATTTATTGAAATGATATGAGATGTATGTGGGGTGTTGGTTGGGTCCAAATGTTGCTTGATTCACTCTCCAATGGGGTGCTAGATCCGTCCAACCTTTTCCTGGTGTCGTGGGCAGAGCTTATAGTTATAATATAAAATAACAACACTGGTATGAGTCTCCTCAGAACAGTGAGCACTTTATACTGGTATAGGCTGAAAGGGTCTTTACGCAAAGTCTAATACAAACACTGAATTTAATTTTGACTATAACTTTATTTAATCTTTAATAACTCAAATCACAAACTAGCATAGATTCGTGTTAAGACATACTCTAAGTTACAATACGAAATCTTACTCTATTTATTGCAAAGAGTACGTGAGAATATCCCGGAAGTGGCGCATTCTGGAAAACTTCTCTGCCCTTGCAATGCTCTTGTAGTTTGAATGTATAGCATAGAGCACGTATAATTCATGTTATTACATAACATTATATATCCATATCACTAATATTTTTTTGTTAAAAACACTCGATTTTTTGGAGGATATTTGTAGATGTTACGACTACACAAGACTTAAACAGACTGATATGGAGTTCTGTTGGCCAGATGTAAGGGATAATGTACGGAATTCTAGACAAAAATGATTTTTTATGGCTCTTGTATTGGTAATTTACGAAAAAGAGGAAATATTTCTTTAGTAAATGTTGAGAAATATTATGTATATATATATATATATATATATACATGCACATGTATATGCACACATACATATGCATATATCTATATATTCATGCACCTACTATCATATACACGAACATATACGCAAGTGCATGTATATAGTGTATATACAAAAACAGACATATAAGCACATATATGGATGTGCATATATTACAACACATATACATGTATATATATATATGTATATATATATATATACATACCCAAAAATTATTAAAGGATTAATTGTTTTTAATTAGGTTTGAAAAAATTTAGATACGAGTCATGAATGATATTATGATCTGATCTTTTATTAACACAATTTGACGAATTCAAAAAGATTAAACTACTTTCAGAAAAAAGTCTTTTAAAAGTACAATCCTCTTTATATAAAATATTGGGTTCATAGGTAAAATTATGTTAATTTTCAATGGAATGTTGGACAATAGTGCTTTGGAAACTTCGGCTTTTATGATGAGTAACGCTTAATTCATGTTGTCTCATTCTCTTATGAATGTATTGTGATGTTTGGCCAATGTATTGTTTTTGACAATTTTTGCAAGAGATTGGATAAACTATGTTAGTATTGAATTTAGGAGGGGTGGTGGATTTAATTTTTGGAAACATTTCTTTAAAAGAATATAGAGCTGTTCCTGGATATAGAATATACTAATACATAAGAGAATGAGACAACATGAATTAAGCGTCACTCATCATAAAAGCCGAAGTTTCCAAAGCACTTCTGTGACTTTTTTCTGAAAGTAGTTTAATCTTTTTAATTCGTCAAATTGTGTTAATGAAAGATCAGATCATAATATCATTCATGACCCGTATCTAAATTTTTTAAACCTAATTAAAAACAATTAATCCTTTAATAATTTTTGGGTATGTATATATATATACATGTATATGTGTTGTAATATATGCACATCCATATATGTGCTCATATGTATGTTTTTGTATATACACTATATACATGCACTTGCGTATATGTTCGTGTATATAATTGTAGATACATTAATATATAGATATGTGCATATGTATGTATGAGTATGTAGGTGTGCATATACATGTACATGTATATATGTACATAATATTTCTCAACATTTACTAAAGCAATATTTCCTCTTTTTTCGTAAATTACCAATACAAAAGTCATAAAAAATCATTTTTGCCTAGAATTCCGTATATTATCCCTTACATCTGGCCGACAGAACTCCATATCAGTGTGTTTAAGTCTTGTGTAGTCGTAACATTTACAAAAATCCTCCAAAAAATCGAGTATTTTTACCAAAAAAATATTAGTGATATGGATATATAAATTATTACAGATAAATAATTTTTGCTACTCAATTTTACATAAAACCTTTTTTAGATAATTTTTATTTCTCTTTACACCGGTACATAATCGATTCATTTATAATTTTTTTCTAATTAATCTGTAATGACCATCATTAATTAATGTTAATCAATATTTTTAAAAAAACATTGTATTTGGCAGAATAAACCTGATGATGGAACGTACCTAGTTCCGAAACGTCGTATTAAACTTCTTCAAAAAACAAATTGTTTTTAATTATTGGATTTACTGTTCGGAAAAGAAACAATCAATATATTAAAAAAATCCAGGACTTATCTATATATATATATATATATATATATATATATATATATATATATATATATATATTATACATAAATTCGACGACTTTCTGCAAATAAACATTTCAAGAATATATATATATATATATATATATATATATATATATATATATATATGATTTAGTAGTTAATTTTGATGTTGAAATATATGAGTGAGTTCTTTGTTTGATGTATCGCCCTCAAGAACTCACTCATATATATATTATATATATATATATATATATATATATATATATATTAATTGTTTAATATGAACAAAACAGCACTCAGATTTGTTTAACACAACTTTATTTTATGATTACAGACGTTTCGAGACCATGGTGTGTCTCATCTTCAGTGTAATTTCAAAAACAGTTACTTATATACTACACATTCTTTAATAATTTATTTAAATTTCATTTAATTTTTGGTATACAAAAAACACCAACTATTCCTTGCAATGCTTGACACCGTACTAAAGAAACATATAACACTTACAGAAATATTCTAAACAAATTTGAAGTACTTATATAGATGGAGACAGAGAGGGTATCATTATAATGTAAACAGAAGGAGTGCTATCGCATACAAAATCGATAAAAATGAAAAAACAAATTAATTTATTGAAAAGAATAAGATAAATGAAAAAATTTATAAATTATTAATGATGTTTATATAAGTGTCATGTAAAATATTTGTGTCGGTTCTTAGATTTATGCTATTGTTAGTCCGAACTATTAACATTGATTCTGCCATGCTCCGTTTAAATAAGTCTTTCTCATGGAATAAAATTTGGGGATTGTCAAAATCAAACTTATGGTTGTTGATATTAGCATGATCCACAAGTGTACTTTTAAATTTTTTGTTATCTATTTTTTCACATTGTAATTCATGTTGCCTGAGTCTCTTTTCTAAGTTCTGGCAGGTCTGGCCAATATAAGAGCAATTGCAATCCAAACAATTTACTTTATAAACTATATCTTTCTTTTTTGTTAATGGAGTTTCATCTTTAATTTTGGAATATAAAAATTTTAATTGTTTTAATGGAGAAAAAGTAATACGAATATTGTGTTTTTTGAAAAGTCTTTTTGATAATTGGTTAAAATTATTGTCAAGATATGGAAAATTAATGAAAAAAGTTTTTTCAGGAACACTTGTTTTGCCAGGCTCTTCCGGTTTCTTATCAAAAGGTTCAAGTAATTTTGCGACTCTATTTTTAATAATTGGACAAATTAACTTATATGGAAAATTATTGCCAAGTAGGATCGTTTTAACTAATTTTATGTTTGTATCATAAAACAGGGGATCAGATAATAAAATAGCGTGATCTACAAGATTTAGAATGGTAGAAATTTTTATATTGAGAGGAACATGCGAATTAAAATTAATGTATCTCCCGGACCAACTATCTTTTCTGTACCAGTCTGTATAACATACACCGCCTCTATTAATGAGTTTTACGTCAAGAAAATGTAACGTCGAATCATTTTCAAGTTCCTGAGTGAATTGTAAAAAAGAATTGTACTCATTGAATTTGTTGAAAACATTATCTATATCTTTTTTATTAAGTAATATTAATGTGTCATCGACATATCTGAAATAGACCATAGGTTTGGAAGGTAAAGAATTTAAGACATGATTTTCCAAATCTTGTAATACTAAATCCGCCAAAACAGGACTTAATGGGCTGCCCATTGGACAACCTCTCTTCATCGTATAATATTTTTTATTAAAAGTGAAATATGATGCTTTTAAAAGTAATTCTATTCCTGAAATAAAAATTTCCATCGGTAAACAAGTGAATTCAACTATTTGTATCCATCTTTTCTTTATGGCTGTAATAATTAGATCATGCGGAAGATTATTAAATAAATTAATGACGTCAAGACTCATAAAGGAACAATCAGGAGGAATTACTTTATGTTTTATATGTTCTATTAACTGGAAAGAGTTATTTAAACGGTATGGAGAATCTATGGTGACATTCTTTAAAATATCTGAAAAATATTTTGCTAAAAAATAGTATGGCGAATCAATGTAGGAAACAATTGGTCTAAATGGGCAATTAGGTTTATGGATCTTTGGAAGGCAATAGAATTTTGGGGTTAAAGGATGTTGTACTTTTAACTTTAATGATATGGTATTATTAATATGTCCCTTTTTCTCTAATAAATTTATAAATTTAAAAACCTGTCTATGGTGATAGTTGTTCGGATCCGACGCCAATTCTTCATATAGAGATTCATCACTGAGAATTTTCTTTGCTTCTTTATCATATTCCTCTTTTAACAAAACCACTGAAATGTTTCCTTTATCTGCCTTACACACTAATAATTGTTTGTTATCTTGAAGAAATTTTTTTGTAGCTATGATGTCCCGGTAGATGTAAGATGTATCATTCTTGCACTGTACTTTGTTTTTGTGAGTTTTTTGAAATGTTGTAAATTGTCTAAATGTTCTAAATTCTATTGCCTTCCAAAGATCCATAAACCTAATTGCCCATTTAGACCAATTGTTTCCTACATTGATTCGCCATACTATTTTTTAGCAAAATATTTTTCAGATATTTTAAAGAATGTCACCATAGATTCTCCATACCGTTTAAATAACTCTTTCCAGTTAATAGAATATATAAAACATAAAGTAATTCCTCCTGATTGTTCCTTTATGAGTCTTGACGTCATTAATTTATTTAATAATCTTCCGCATGATCTAATTATTACAGCCATAAAGAAAAGATGGATACAAATAGTTGAATTCACTTGTTTACCGATGGAAATTTTTATTTCAGGAATAGAATTACTTTTAAAAGCATCATATTTCACTTTTAATAAAAATATTATACGATGAAGAGAGGTTGTCCAATGGGCAGCCCATTAAGTCCTGTTTTGGCGGATTTAGTATTACAAGATTTGGAAAATCATGTCTTAAATTCTTTACCTTCCAAACCTATGGTCTATTTCAGATATGTCGATGACACATTAATATTACTTAATAAAAAAGATATAGATAATGTTTTCAACAAATTCAATGAGTACAATTCTTTTTTACAATTCACTCAGGAACTTGAAAATGATTCGACGTTACATTTTCTTGACGTAAAACTCATTAATAGAGGCGGTGTATGTTATACAGACTGGTACAGAAAAGATAGTTGGTCCGGGAGATACATTAATTTTAATTCGCATGTTCCTCTCAATATAAAAATTTCTACCATTCTAAATCTTGTAGATCACGCTATTTTATTATCTGATCCCCTGTTTTATGATACAAACATAAAATTAGTTAAAACGATCCTACTTGGCAATAATTTTCCATATAAGTTAATTTGTCCAATTATTAAAAATAGAGTCGCAAAATTACTTGAACCTTTTGATAAGAAACCGGAAGAGCCTGGCAAAAACAAGTGTTCCTGAAAAAACTTTTTCATTAATTTTCCATATCTTGACAATAATTTTAACCAATTATCAAAAAGACTTTTCAAAAAACACAATATTCGTATTACTTTTTCTCCATTAAAACAATTAAAATTTTTATATTCCAAAATTAAAGATGAAACTCCATTAACAAAAAAGAAAGATATAGTTTATAAAGTAAATTGTTTGGATTGCAATTGCTCTTATATTGGCCAGACCTGCCAGAACTTAGAAAAGAGACTCAGGCAACATGAATTACAATGTGAAAAAATAGATAACAAAAAATTTAAAAGTACACTTGTGGATCATGCTAATATCAACAACCATAAGTTTGATTTTGACAATCCCTAAATTTATTCCATGAGAAAGACTTATTTAAACGGAGCATGGCAGAATCAATGTTAATAGTTCGGACTAACAATAGCATAAATCTAAGAACCGACACAAATATTTTACATGACACTTATATAAACATCATTAATAATTTATAAATTTTTTCATTTATCTTATTCTTTTCAATAAATTAATTTGTTTTTTCATTTTTATCGATTTTGTATGCGATACCACTCCTTCTGTTTACATTATAATGATACCCTCTCTGTCTCCATCTATATAAGTACTTCAAATTTGTTTAGAATATTTCTGTAAGTGTTATATGTTTCTTTAGTACGGTGTCAAGCATTGCAAGGAATAGTTGGTGTTTTTTGTATACCAAAAATTAAATGAAATTTAAATAAATTATTAAAGAATGTGTAGTATATAAGTAACTGTTTTTGAAAATTACACTGAAGATGAGACACACCATGGTCTCGAAACGTCTGTAATCATAAAATAAAGTTGTGTTAAACAAATCTGAGTGCTGTTTTGTTCATATTAAACAATTATATTCGTTCCACTCATATCATAAAATTCTATATTATATACTCCAGAACTAAAAATGGATCAATCGTTTTTCAACACAGTTTACAATAAATATGGTTCAGAAGCCGTATACCATTGCAGACAAATAACATCAACTTTCAATGCATTAGCGAAGACTACTAACAAAAGGAATTTCTTAATTAAATGCAAGCACGAAAATGTTTTACCTAATTTTATCACCAACAATTTAACATTCAAAAATAAAAAATTACAATAACATACAAAAACTAAATAACAGTCTATTGATCCTTCAGAATAAAATTTTGAAATATGAAATTGCGGACAGTGCAAAAGAAATCAGTCGATTAAATAATAATTAATAATATCCAAACGTGTGACACAGGACTCATTAGAAGAATTAGAATTCGATAAATTTATTTTTCTAGAACAAAAGAAATACCAAAAACTTTTGATCAGATAAAGAACAAACAATGCAACAAACTTAAGAAACTAATAGAGCTAAGAGACAAAGCACATCCGATTATCAATACAGGTTTAGATTGGAACAAATGGGTTATAAACAAAACGGATACTCATATACCAGATAATATAAAATATATATTGGCCTTAGGTCCAAAGTTTTCAATCCAACAAAAAAATTTAACATTCAATGATTCAATTAAAGTTATTAGCAGCCTAGAAGCCGGCCTTAAATTAATCAAAGATCCAGAAGGAAAAGAAATCGAACGGATAAGATTTATGTTAATGAAACAATTTACAACATTTCAAAAAACTCACAAAAACAAAGTACAGTGCAAGAATGATACATCTTACATCTACCGGGACATCATAGCTACAAAAAAATTTCTTCAAGATAACAAACAATTATTAGTGTGTAAGGCAGATAAAGGAAACATTTCAGTGGTTTTGTTAAAAGAGGAATATGATAAAGAAGCAAAGAAAATTCTCAGTGATGAATCTCTATATGAAGAATTGGCATCGGATCCGAACAACTATCACCATAGACAGGTTTTTAAATTTATAAATTTATTAGAGAAAAAGGGACATATTAATAATACCATATCATTAAAGTTAAAAGTACAACATCCTTTAACCCAAAATTCTATTGCCTTCCAAAGATCCATAAACCTAATTGCCCATTTAGACCAATTGTTTCCTACATTGATTCGCCATACTATTTTTTAGCAAAATATTTTTCAGATATTTTAAAGAATGTCACCATAGATTCTCCATACCGTTTAAATAACTCTTTCCAGTTAATAGAACATATAAACATAAAGTAATTCCTCCTGATTGTTCCTTTATGAGTCTTGACGTCATTAATTTATTTAATAATCTTCCGCATGATCTAATTATTACAGCCATAAAGAAAAGATGGATACAAATAGTTGAATTCACTTGTTTACCGATGGAAATTTTTATTTCAGGAATAGAATTACTTTTAAAAGCATCATATTTCACTTTTAATAAAAAATATTATACGATGAAGAGAGGTTGTCCAATGGGCAGCCCATTAAGTCCTGTTTTGGCGGATTTAGTATTACAAGATTTGGAAAATCATGTCTTAAATTCTTTACCTTCCAAACCTATGGTCTATTTCAGATATGTCGATGACACATTAATATTACTTAATAAAAAAGATATAGATAATGTTTTCAACAAATTCAATGAGTACAATTCTTTTTACAATTCACTCAGGAACTTGAAAATGATTCGACGTTACATTTTCTTGACGTAAAACTCATTAATAGAGGCGGTGTATGTTATACAGACTGGTACAGAAAAGATAGTTGGTCCGGGAGATACATTAATTTTAATTCGCATGTTCCTCTCAATATAAAAATTTCTACCATTCTAAATCTTGTAGATCACGCTATTTTATTATCTGATCCCCTGTTTTATGATACAAACATAAAATTAGTTAAAACGATCCTACTTGGCAATAATTTTCCATATAAGTTAATTTGTCCAATTATTAAAAATAGAGTCGCAAAATTACTTGAACCTTTTGATAAGAAACCGGAAGAGCCTGGCAAAACAAGTGTTCCTGAAAAAACTTTTTCATTAATTTTCCATATCTTGACAATAATTTTAACCAATTATCAAAAAGACTTTTCAAAAAACACAATATTCGTATTACTTTTTCTCCATTAAAACAATTAAAATTTTTATATTCCAAAATTAAAGATGAAACTCCATTAACAAAAAAGAAAGATATAGTTTATAAAGTAAATTGTTTGGATTGCAATTGCTCTTATATTGGCCAGACCTGCCAGAACTTAGAAAAGAGACTCAGGCAACATGAATTACAATGTGAAAAAATAGATAACAAAAAATTTAAAAGTACACTTGTGGATCATGCTAATATCAACAACCATAAGTTTGATTTTGACAATCCCCAAATTTTATTCCATGAGAAAGACTTATTTAAACGGAGCATGGCAGAATCAATGTTAATAGTTCGGACTAACAATAGCATAAATCTAAGAACCGACACAAATATTTACATGACACTTATATAAACATCATTAATAATTTATAAATTTTTCATTTATCTTATTCTTTTCAATAAATTAATTTGTTTTTCATTTTTATCGATTTTGTATGCGATAGCACTCCTTCTGTTTACATTATAATGATACCCTCTCTGTCTCCATCTATATAAGTACTTCAAATTTGTTTAGAATATTTCTGTAAGTGTTATATGTTTCTTTAGTACGGTGTCAAGCATTGCAAGGAATAGTTGGTGTTTTTTGTATACCAAAAATTAAATGAAATTTAAATAAATTATTAAAGAATGTGTGTAGTATAAGTAACTGTTTTTGAAATTACACTGAAGATGAGACACACCATGGTTCTCGAAACGTCTGTAATCATAAAATAAAGTTGTGTTAAACAAATCTGAGTGCTGTTTTGTTCATATTAAACAATTAATATTCGTTCCACTCATATCATAAAATTCTATATTATATACTCCAGAACTAAAATGGATCAATCGTTTTTCAACACAGTTTACAATAAATATGGTTCAGAAGCCGTATACCATTGCAGACAAATAACATCAACTTTCAATGATTAGCGAAGACTACTAACAAAAGGAATTTCTTAATTAAATGCAAGCACGAAAATGTTTTACCTAATTTTATCACCAACATTTAACATTCAAAAATAAAAATTACAAGAACATACAAAAACTAAATAACAGTCTATTGATCCTCAGAATAAAATTTTGAAATATGAAATTCGGACAGTGCAAACGAAATCAGTCGATTAAATAATAATTTAATAATATCCAAACGTG